>NC_049912.1:15512340-15622340 GCF_001411555.2 Juglans regia
AATTCATCCATGCCAAAACAATCAGGAGTGCTTTGGAATCTGATGTCTATGTGGGTAGTGCATTAATTGACTTTTATGCTAAATGTGATAAATTGGAAAGTGCCCATCGCTGTTTCGATGAGATATATCAGAAGAATGTAGTTTCTTGGAATGCTTTAATTTTGGGTTACTCAAATAAAGGCTCTTCCACTTCTATGTTTTTGCTACAAGATATGCTGCGATTGGGCTACCAACCTAATGAGTTCTCCTTCTCGGCTGTTCTTAGGTCATCGATTGCATTGGAACTGAGGCAGCTACATGGTTTAATTATAAGAATGGGATACCAGAATAATGAGTATGTATCAAGCTATCTCATTACCTCATATATAAAAAACGACATCATATCTGATGCCCTGGTCTTCGTTACTACTTCTAATGATCCACTCTCTGTTATACCCTCTAATATTATTGCTGGGATTTATAACAGAAATGGTCAATACAATGAAACAGTAAAGTTACTTTCTCTACTTGAAGAACCTGACATTGTATCTTGGAACATAGTGATTGCAGCTTGTGCTCGCAACAATGATTACAAAGTGGTGTTTGAGCTTTTCAAACACATGCACATGGTTTACATGCATCCAGATGGTTACACGTTTGTTAGTCTTCTGAGTGTGTGTGCTAATATTTGCAACCTTGCTTTAGGAAGTTCTGTTCATGCTCTCATGACAAAGAGGAATTTCAATCGCTGCGACACATTTGTTTGCAATGTGTTAATCAATATGTATGGAAAATGTGGCTGCGTTGAAAGTTCGGTGAAAATCTTTGACAAAATGACAAATAAAAATCTCATAACCTGGACGGCTCTAATTTCTGCCTTTGGACTTAATGGTTATGCTCAGGAGGCATTAGAAAGGTTCAGAGAAATGGAGTTTCTGGGGTTTAAGCCTGATAGGATGTCTCTCATTGCTGTGCTTACTGCATGCAGACATGGTGGGTTAGTGAGAGAAGGGATGGAGTTGTTTGGACAATTGAGGAACTATGGAGTTGAACCCGAAATGGATCATTACCATTGCATGGTGGACTTGCTGGCTAAGCATGGACATGTTAGGGAAGCAGAGAAAATGATTCTCAGCATGCCTTTCCTGCCAAATGCAATTATATGGCGTAGTTTCCTTGAAGGCTGTAAGAGGCAAGAAATTGCAAAGGACCAAACAATGGGACATGTAAATTAGGATCAGCTCAATAACACATATCCTGGAGAGGTAATGTCACTGTTTATTTGTGCAGACGAGTTATGCTTCTCATCTGATCTGCTGTTAGGCCTAATGTCTGCAATTCATCAGATACTACACGAAAAGATATATTCTTGGGAGGATAGATGATTTTGGCTAGTAAAGGCCAGTCTGTGGACTCTGTGCTAGGCTGACCTGGATGGAAGCCAAACAGAGCGGGGAAACAAATCAAAGGATGTTTCTCTGTCTCCTTGCTCGATATGAGGATTACCCTTCTGTTATATACATTCTGATGATATATGCTCTGCAGAGTACAGGTTTATGATGGCATGTCAATAAATTAAGAGCCATCACTTATCCATATTTCTCTTTGATTTGTGACATCCATAACACCTGACACTTTAACCCATCTTCTGTTCTTCTTACCGTGTATTGGCCAAGCGTGATCCTCCCTCCTCCCTCCTCCCCCACTTAAGATAAGAGGCTGTCTCTTCCGTATACTCTAGATTTCAAGGCACCATGGTTCTATTTATGTCATCCATCTTCCGAGGCTGTTGAAGTCATTAGCTGTTGAATTGGCAATGCTGAATGTGTTTTCAATGAAGGGTTCCAAAGATGCTTTGTGAAAGAGGGTGCTGCTTGTGATAGATAATTATTATAAAAAGGTATGAGACTATGAAAGGAAAGGCAAAAAACGATTGTTTTGGATTTATGCCTATATATTTTAATAATAGAATGAGACTAGGAATGAGTTTTAATCGAGTCAAGCTAACGAGTTAACTCAGGCAAAAACGAGCGGGCCTTAATGCTAGCCTTAGCCGAGTCGAGTCGAGATTTTTCAGTATGTGTCATTTATTAATCGAGCAAGTATCTGCTTTCACGGATGAGTTTTTTTTTTTTTCATAAGTCGAGTTCGATTCGAGTTTAACCGGGCGAGTATTGCTTCCAGTAGTCTAGGAGTGTCACATGTTTTTCATAAAATGAACCCGACAAAAGATCTCATATTTCATAAATGAAAATAGAATTTATTTTGTAGAAAATGTCTAATAAATTGTCTTCCAAAATCTTAAAAAGAATAAACAATTTATGTCATAAAATAGTTTTTATTCTTGAAAGTCTGAACTAAATCAACTGCTCCTTCTAATCTTGGCCTGCCAGCTCGTATTTATCATCCTCACCTGGGTGATTAAAAACATGAAAACAAACTAAAATGAGTCGAAGAATCAGCAAGAAATTTATCACTACGTAAATATAATAAACATAAGATTTTCATAAAACTTTTCATGCTGAGAACTTAAAATTTATGATCGTTTCTACTGATGTCTATGCTATGCATGACTGATTTATCTGAATTAACTGACTTAACTGACTGATCTAATTTAACTGACTGGCCAACACACTTAACCATGTGTACGAGGTTGTGCACCAGCTCCACATCCCACTGCAGCAAGGGGAGCCGCTGATAGTATTCTGGCATATTATGGTAGACCACACTTGAGTCTGTGGTTTGCACATCCACCCTGAAACTGAACTGCATTGGCATCATGCATCTGAATGGCCATCTGATTAACTGATATAATCTTATCTTGCACTTGAACTTAAGATGACTTGCGTGTTTTATACACATGAGATACATGACATAATACATAAATAAATATAATTTCTGAATTTGAACATGATGCGGAATAACATGATCGTATGCTATGTTGGATGACATGTTTGCATATGACATAAGTGGTTCATAAATAATGGCTGTCAATGAACTGACTTGAATAATACTTATATATAAACTGAACTGTGATGATCTTAATTTGTGATCAAATTATTTACCTTGTTGTGCTGCTTTTTGAGTTTCACTTCGTAGCTCGTAAACTATTCTACTTAATTAAATTCACATCGTAAAATATAATCAAATAAATATTATGTTTATCACAAAAATCAATTAATACTAATATCTTAAATTATTTACAATACTAATAGCATATTCTTACTTTCAGTATATAACTTAGTATAGTACTTTGAGATATAATCAATTCTATTAAAATAAGTAATAAAAACCTCAAATCTTAAAATAGGTTTTTCCTTTCTTATATTTAACATAATTAAACAAGAAATCAAATAAATAATAATATAATTTAAATATTCTTAACATATTTTTTTATTTCTATTTAAAATATAACTTAATAAATTTATTAAAATCTGACTAAATAGACAAAGGAGAATATAACTAAAACAATAGGCTCAATAGTACACTTTAAAATACATTTCAAATTCTTTAAACATTTTCTAATAAAAATGAGCTTGTGACTAATATATTTATTTAATAAAATTAAACTCCACTTAAAATGTTAAGCACAACCCAACTTAAAAATGATGTAATAGTCTCCGTAATTAAAATAAAGTCAAGCCCAATGTAAAACATTAAGTCCAGTCCATATAAAAGAGACAAACTTAACACATACTTAAGTGTAAGGGAGTTCCGAACGGAGGTCGGAGCTCCGACTCCGAACTCAATTTCAGAATTTTTTTTTATTATTATTTAAATTTTGTTGTTCAATTTCGTTTCAGATAGTGGGCAACATATATATATTTTTTTAAAAACTAACCATCTACAAATATTCGTTCTGATTTTGTTACTGAATTTTGATTATACTTTTAATTTGTTTTAAAAGTGCTCATGACTCATGAGTTGAAAATTACACAAATTTAAAATTTTATAGAAAAGAATGATGGTACGAATTTGTATAATTCGATTAATTTCAGTTGGATAATGAATTATAAACTTTTGAGAGATGATGGATAAGTACTAATAGAAATTATAGAATAAAGAGTACTTATCCCACGTATTTGCTCGGGATATAAGTACATAAATATAGCTATATAAATAGTTTAAAAAGTAAATAACATGTATGATGCAGCCATAAGTTATAACAGTCTCATTTATAACGTAATAACAATATGACTCAGTCTTGAAATATAACTACATAAAAATTAAACACGGGTTTCACTCAAACCCCAATGTTCCATTGGTCACGCCTAAAATGAAGATAGAAAGTAGCAATCAATGGATGAAAAAAAATTGATAATAAAAAATTATATACGGTAAAAGAATAATTTGATTCTTACCAAGAAAGGAGGTTCTCTCAACTCCATCCCAACTCTCAAGTAGCGTCCGTTCCAAACTCTCAATCATCGGTAATTATGTTAGGGTTCACAATTAGATCTATAAAATCATAAAAAGTAGAAGTTAGAAACATTAAAAATAATTAAATCATCATTTAAAAGCATATAAACTTACCCGATTCAAGCCTATCGCTCTCGGCATCAACGCCAACGGTATCTAGTCTAATGGGCGTTTCACTTATCCAATTCTGTGTGCAAACGAGGGCCTCCACGGTTGACGGTGACAATGAACTCCGATAAGCATCCAACACGCGACCTCCAGTGCTAAATGCCGACTCTGAGGCAACCGTAGTGACAGGAATGGCTAGCACATCTCGGGCCACACGAGAAAGGACTGGATACTTGGTGGAATTAACTTTCCACCAAGTTAATAACTGAAATACATCACTAGGTGGCTCGACAACTTCCATAAAATATCGTTCAACCTCAGATGTACAATGCATAATATTCCTTGTTGACATGAGTTGATGATACTGCCGTATGACACGATTGTCTCTAACCCCTACAGATGGGTCAGTATCACCTGAGGGAACTGTCGATCCTGTCGGCCTCGAATGTGAGGAGCTACCAACTGCGGATGAAGGCTGAGCACTAGTACTGTAGTGATGATATAAGTCATCAACATCACTTTTTAGCAATCTAATAAACTCTCCAGCCTTCATTGCCCCGAGGACGGAATTAACCCAAAATTCTAGAACGGCCAACTTAACTCGGGGGTCAAGGATCACAGCCACAAATAGCAATCTATTTATCTTCTCAATATTCCCCCAATATTTATCATATTTGATCTTCATCCTCGTAGCCATATCAGATAACAATCCAGCAGAGTCAGTACAACTATTTTCCAACTGGAAGTGAAGCTCTGAGAGCTCACTAAAAAATGAGTTAGCAGTCGTATATTTGGATCCAGATAGTCGCATGGTTATCTCATAAAAAGTTCTTAAAAATTCAACAAAATAACTCACACTGGTCCAATCATGTGCGTCTGGCGCACCGAGCCCCTGTCCTGCTGGCTCCAACAAAGCATACCTCAGGCCCCCATCCTCAACCTCCATCCGCTCGAATGCTTTTTGGTACTTCTGTGCCACATCCAACATCATGTATGTAGAATTCCATCGAGTTGGAACGTCCAAGCACAGCATAATAGAACATTCAATCTTCAAATCTTTTGCTATTGCCTTAAACTTGGCAAGCCTTTGAGGGGAACCCTTCACATATCGTACAATGTTGCGGACTCGGGTTATGGAATCATGAACCTCTTTTAATCCCTCAACAACTATGAGGTTAATGATATGAGCACAGCATCGAACGTGAATAAACTCGTGGGCCCGAATGACATCATCTCTCGCCGTCGTGTTCCGCTTAAACCAATCAATTGCTGTTTCATTCGCACTGGCATTGTCAACTGTAATACACAGCACTTTTCGAATTCCCCAGTCCTTTAAACAATCATCCATCTTCACCCCAATGGATGCACCTTTATGATCCACAATTTCTTTAAAACCAATAATTTTTTTATGCAAAATCCACTCACTGTCAATGTAGTGTGCCGTGATACACATGTAGCAGACGTTCTGTATGGAAGTCCATGTGTCAGTCGTAAAAGACACTCTTTGGCTAGTGGTAATAAACATCTTCCTCATCTCCTCCTTGTCCTTCGCATGCCTCTTCATACAATCTCGCATCATTGTATACCGTGATGGAATGGGAAATCGTGGCTCAACAAAATTTAGAAACTTTCGAAAGCCTCTTTTCTCGACTGTGGTAAATGGCATCTCATCAGTAATTATCATCTCTGCAAGCATGTCCCTCAACATCTTCTCACTGTATTGAGGGATGACCAATTTCTTAGTCTGTGTACCATCAGTGGCTGTAGAAGTTTGGTAACTGAGGTTGGTCTGATCAGTGGCTTGCAATCCCTTCGCTATCTTATATCGTTGGCAACCATTTAGATATGCTATTAACACACTGGTACCTTGCTTCTTCGAATGGCATCCACAAAGTGATCCACAGTAATGACATCTTGCCACTGGGTTCGCAATTTCACCAGAAATTTTGGTGAAATGCTCCCATGTCCACGACCTCTTTTTAGAAGGTCGTGGTGGTTGATCTTGCTCAATGGGCATCTCCTCCTCCTCGTTGAACATATTTTCATCCTCTATATCAACTGGGAGTGGGAGTCGACTACTCGCACAAGATGTAGCTGCTCTAAATGTAGCTGCTCTAGATGTAGCTGCCCTAGATGTGGCTCTAGGGGT
Source organism: Juglans regia (assembly GCF_001411555.2). Classification (NCBI taxonomy): domain Eukaryota; kingdom Viridiplantae; phylum Streptophyta; class Magnoliopsida; order Fagales; family Juglandaceae; genus Juglans; species Juglans regia. The sequence goes on from NC_049912.1 coordinate 15,518,996, forward strand.
GGAAGTACCCACCGGTGTAGGAGTTGTAGCATTGGCATCCACCACATCCCCTTGTGGACGATCATCTCCACTATGTCTAGGATCCATATCACAATCAATGAAGCTGAAAAAATTAAATTAGAAGCAAAAAATTAGTTTAAAATGTATCATAATAATACATGTATCGATGTATTATTACATTGAGGTTCGGTTGATGTGCGCTTAACTCAGACGAACCCATCCAGATGGGTTCGCTCGACGTGCGCTCGACGTGCGCTCGAGCAAGAGCCATACAGAGAGGTTCGCTCGACTTGCGCTCGACATAGCGCTCGAGCAGAACCCATCCAGAAAGGTTCGCTCGATGTGCGCTCGAAGTGGCGCTGGAGCAGAACTCATACAGAGAGGTTCGCTCGACGTGCGCTCGACGTGGCGCTCGAGCAGAATCCATACAGAGAGGATCGCTCGACCTGCGCTCGACGTCGCGCTCGAGCAGAATCCATACAGAGAGTTTCGCTCGATGAGCGCTCGACGTAGCGCTCGAGCAGAACCCTTCCAGAGAGGTTCGCTCGAAGTTCTGCTCGACATAGCGCTCGAGGAGAACTCTTCCAGAGAGGTTCGCTCGATGAGCGCTCGACGTAGCGCTCGAGCAGAACTCTTTCAGAGAGGTTCGCTCGATGAGCGCTCGACATATCGCTCGAGCCAATGTTCAATACAACGTGCGCTCGACTTGCGCTCAACACCTCGCTCGAGCGCAAGTCTTCAAAACAATGTAAAATTCATGTTTTTGAGCGCCGTGTTGGGGACTATATTGAATATTCAATACACAAGAATCACAAGAATCACAACTGCTGGCTCCAATTCATAAGAGACGTGCTTGAATTAAATTTACCCAAAATTATTTAGGGCTCACCGTAGGTAGAAGTTAGAAGGCTGGAAGCTGAACAGAGGGACGGCGGCAGGGAGGAGCAACGACGAACGGTGTTCTGAAGAACGCGAGATGGAGGGTTCACTGGTTCAGTCACTGGGACGGGAGACGCGAGAGAGAAGTGAAGGAGGAAGAAGAAGTGAAGAAGCAGGAAGGAAGAAGAAGAAGTGAGCTTAGGCCTTAGTGAACGACGGAGAAGAAGTGAGAAGCCCCTTCAAGAAGGAGCTTCCGAACAACGCCGTTCCATATTACAAAAAAAAAATTTTTAAACCCAGCTCCAAAACGACGTCGTTTTGGAGCTGGGTTTAAAAAAAAAATTCGGAGTCAGAGTCGGAGCTCCTTCGAGCTCCGACTCCGACTCCAACTCCGAAAAATAATTCGGAGTTACTCCGAATTCTGACTCCGAATTCCGACAACTCCGACTCCGTCGGAGTCGGCATCGGAGCGGAGGTCGGACGGAGTCGGAATTCTGCACACCCCTAGTTTACCCTGTGCGGCGCATGTCTTTGTGGGCAGTTATGAGCGGCCCTCCGGTGGCCTCTGATACCATCGGAATGGACAAGAATTCGGCAGGGCCCCCTTTGGTGGGGCTGGAGCATTCAGCCAGTAATGAGAATAGTGATCAGCGCACATTTGTGGAGGCGTTGCAGCGATCTATCCCTCCTCCAAAATTTAAGCTTTCAGTCTGGCATCCTGAGGTAATTAGTGGTGAACTTGGATTTATTTTCTCAGATATTGAGATGGAAAAGGCAGCCGAAGATTTAAAATTTGCTTTAGTTCTTAAGTTTTTGTCCTCCAGACCTTCCATTGATGTTCTACGGAAACATATTATCAAATCTTGGGGGTTTGTGAGGTGCCGATGATTAGTTTTATGGATGACTTTCACGTCCTTTTACACCTTGCGAATGAGAAAGATTATTTCCATGGATGGGCACGTGAAGGCAGGGTGGTGGCAGGCATTCCGTTTCATTTGTTCAATTGGTCGATGGGGTTTGATTTGAAAAAAGAACCATCCATTGCTCCTCAATGGATTTTTTTGCCCGGTCTCCCTTTGCATCTGTACAGGTTGGATTGCCTCTAGAGTTTTGCTACACGTTTCGGTAAGTTTTTGGGAATGGATAATGCGACCGTATATAGAACACAAGCCACAAAGGCACGGTTGTGTGTTGCAGTCAATCTTAGAGACAAACCGATAAAAGGCTTTCCTGTGATGGTTGGAACGCACCAGATATGGCAGTCGGTGGTTTATGAGAAGCTAGGTTTTTATTGCAACAAGTGATTTAGGCAAGGTCATATTGAGATGGCTTGCAGAATGGTTCAACTTGTAAATCGTGGTAATGACAGGAAAAAGCATGGAAAAGTGGATGGGCACAAGGAAGATGCTAAAGCTTGGAAGGAAGTGGGTCGGAAGAATCATGTAGTTGTGATAAACCATGAGGAAGGCATTGTGAAATTAAATATTGAGACAAACCCAGGGTCTATGAACCAAGCCGAATCTAGTAATGCAGGGGAAAAAGTAGAGGAGTGTGGAAAATAAATTATGAATGTGAACCAACCGATTCTGATGGCTAGTAGAGAATGGGGGGAGTGTGTTAGTGGGAAGGGGGGCTCATCTCCTCCTGTCCCAGGTTTCCCTGATGAGAAAAATCCAGCATCTGAAACGATGAAGCTAAGTTTCGAAGTGTTAGGTGCCCAGTACGAGTCAGTTATTCAAACTCCTGTGGAGGAAACTGTGGTTGGTAATTTACTTTCGGAGGTTCATGCTGTTACACAAGTGGATACTGGACAGAAATTGCCTGATATTAGCGCCCAAGATAGTGACGATGATTGCTAGGAAGTTTGGTGCGATAGTGTTCCGCAGGTGCAAGTTGATACTGAAAAGTTGCAGGAGGATTTGGAGAATTCTCGTAAGCAGGTTTGCCAGGGGGAGAGGGCTCAATTTTATGATTCTGATAATGAAGAGGGTGCTCTTCCTATTATGATGGGAAAAGAAAAAATTTATGATTCGGACGTGGACCATATTACTGAAAATGGTAAATCAAATCTGAAGGAGGATAAGACTTTGAGGAAATCACAACGGGTTCACACCTGATCCCAAAAGCTGAACTTAAGACTGATACAATTTTTTTCTGGAATATTAGAGGGCTGGGCAGTGGAATAATCCATACATTTTTGAAGTTGTGCTTTGTACGTCCCACACCGTGTCTGGTTGGTTTAAATGGGATGCTCACCGTGTTATAGTTACTTTTGTCTATGCTAAGTGCTCATATGTTGATAGAAGGGAACTTTGGCATGACTTAGAAGAGAGGACCCATATGGATCAACCATGGTTAGTTTTGGATGATTCTAATGTTATTCGTAGGGATTCATAAAGAGTTGGTGGGAATCCTCGACCTCTTATTTCGATGTTAGAGTTTAATGATTGTATAGATCGTTGTGGTCTTTTGGAGTTATCTAGTTCTGGCCAGAACATGTCCTGGTGTAATGGGCATGGGGGAGTGTCCAGAAGTTGGGCAAAACTAGATAGAGTGCTCATGAATAATGTTTTCTCCAGCCTTTTTCCTTCTGTTTACTTCAATTATTTGAGCCAAAAATCTTTTGATCATTGTCTGATGGTAGTGTTTTCGGACCATCTTGCTACTTCCTATGGTCCTTCTCCGTTTCTTTTTCTGAATATGTAGTGTTTACATGATGGGTTTTTAATGTGTGTGAAGGAAGCTTGGAATAAACAGGATGCGGCGTTTGGCTTCATAAGCTCTTTATTCGTCTGAAAAGAACCAAGCTAGCGCTTCATGCATGGAATAAAAATGTATTTGGTAAGGTGGATGTCAATATTCGTGCGTTGGAGGAGAGGTTAGATTTTCTAGAAAACCAACTTCAATCTAATTTTCATGAGGAGCTTGAGGATGATTTTGTGGCTACTAAGACCGAGATTGAATTATGGGATAAAAGGGAAGCTTCTCGTCTAGGCCAAATTGCTAGACAAAAATGGTTGACGGAGGGAGATCAAAACTTGAAATTTTTTCATTCGATTATTAACCAGAGGTGCACTAAGGGACATATTAATAAAATGGTCCTTGTAGATGGGAGAGTTTTGAATATTGCTGAAGAGGTTCATGAGGAGGCTGCGGTTTTTTTTCGTAATTCCTTTCCAATGCTTCTACGGTGGAAGATTGCGATTTGTCGATGATTATTGAGAAGAAAATTTCTGATGAAGAGAATCGTTGGTTATGCGCGACACCTTCTAAATTGGAAGTGAAGCAAGCTGTTTTCTCTATCCCAAAGAATAGTAGTCTGGGGCCTGATGGTTTTGGATCGGGTTTTTATATGTCTTGTCGGGATATCATCAAAGAGGATGTGGTAGAGGCTGCTAGAGATTTTTTCAGGGGTGCTCCATTATCCAGGTTTTACTCCTCCTCTTTTATTGTTCTTATTCTGAAAGTGCCTGAACCTTCCAGTTTTGAGAAATTCCGTCCTATTAGTTTGTGCTCTATGGCTTATAAAAAATTTTCGAATATTATTGTGAATCGTCTTAACTCTATTCTTGATAGTTTGGTCTCTCATGAACAAGGTACGTTTATTCCTGGACGTAGTATTTTTTAGAACATTACTCTTGCCCAGGAGATGGTTTAGTCGCTACATAAAAAACTATTGGTGGTAATGTTTTGATAAAACTTGATATGGCCAAGGCGTATGATAAGGTGAATTGAGATTTTTTAATGTGTGTGATCCAAGCTTTTGGTTTCTCTGAAGATGTTTGCCAAATTATTGCTAATTGTGTGCAGTCTCAGTGGTTTTCTATTATGATGAATGGTACCTTTCATGGTTATTTTCAGTCTGCTAGGGGACTTCATCAAGGGGATCATCTTTCTCCTTATCTTTTAATCCTCATGGAAGAAGTGTTGACGAGGCTTCTCAGAAAAAATTTCGAGGAAGGTCGGATTGGCAAATTTAGTCATCCTATTAGTGCTCCTTTGGTTTCTCACTTACTTTATGTTGATGACATCCTTATTTTTGCTAATGAGGGTAAGAGGTCTATTAAAAATTTGATGCATACTCTTGATATTTATCAGAAGTGGTCCAGTCAACAAATTAGCAAGGACAAATCTGCTCTTTTCCCCTCTAAATTGATCTGAACATCAAGGAAGAGGAGCTTGTTGAGTCTTATGGGCTTTAAGGAATGTAAGTTTCCTGTTACCTATTTGGGTGTGCTGTTGGTTTCTGGTAGATTGACAACCCAGGTTTTTGAACCGCTCATTGATAAAGTCAGGAAAAAAGTTTTTGGTTGGAAGTTTAAACTATTATTGCCGGATGGTAGATTGATTTTAGTCAAGCTTGTTTTAAATAGTATGCCTATCCACTTATTGTCTGTGATGAGTGTGCCTTCCATATCATTGTCTCGTATTCAAGCTTTGTTAGCTAATTTTCTTTGGGGAGAGACTTATGGTAAAAGAAAATATCACTGGAGGTCATGGAGTAATATTTGTTTGCCTACTATAGAAGGAGGGTTGGGTGTGAGAGACCTTAAAGAGGTTCAAAAATCACTTCATATGAAGTTTGCCTTTCGTATTTTGTCTTCCAACAATCTTTGGTCTGATTTTTTTTGTGCTAAATACCTTCGTCATGGCCATTTTTCTACTTACAAGGCGAGACCGACTAATTCCAGATTCTGGAAATCGATTTTAAAGATGCTCCTAGAAGTTATGGATAATGTGAATGTCCTGGTGCGTGGTGGTAATGCTTCGTTTTGGTTTGATAGATGGTTGGCTTCGGGTCCCCTTTCGATACGGGTTGAAGTGTTATTAATAATAGATTGTGTATTCAAGATTGTTGGTCCAATAATTTTTAGGATGAGGACATTCTTAGAGAGCTGGTTAGTGAGAAGGTTGTTGAGGAAATTTTATAGATGCCTATTAATGGTACCAATGGTCCGGATTTGTTTGTGTGGAAACCTTCCACTGATGGCAGTTTCTCTACTTGTACAACTTAGGAGGTGGTGAGAAAAAGAGGTCAGGAATTACCATGGCATGATTGGTTCTGGCACCAGTTTCTTCCTAAACGAATTTCTATATGCTTGTGGAAAATTTGGATGGATTGTTTGCCAGTGGATGTTCGGGTTCAGGGTAAAGGTGTGTCTCTTGCCTCTGCATGTGATTGTTGTGATTGAAGGTGTATGAAAGATATCAACCATATTTTTTCTATGGGGGCTATGGCTCTTGAGGTCTGGTTTTAAGCCAGTATTGCTTTGGGTATCCCTTGTAGGCGCAGTTTACCGTGGAAAAATAGTGTAGCTGCCTAGTTTTCTTATGCAAAAAAATCATGTTTTAAAGGTACTCTTGTAGGTTTAATTCCTTGTATCTTCAGTTGGTTCCATTGGAAGAGAAGATGTTAGGCTAGAATGGATGGGAAGTATGATTCGGCTATGATTGTTTGAAGAAGTGTTCAGGTGTGGATCAAATCTTTGGCGAATAATATCAACTCAGTTAGTAATTTATCCATGCATGACTTGAAGATTTTGGAAGAATTTAATTTAGAGAGGCCTCACACTTCTATGAGACCTGGTAAACTTGTTAAATGGTCTAGGCCTCCTACGGGATGGGTGAAGCATAATTACGACGGGAGTTGCTGAGGAAATCTTGGTAATTTGGGAGGGGATGGCATTATTAGAGATTGGAATGGTTTGGTTAAAGGGGCTTTTTTCTACTCATTATGGGGTGGGTACGAATAATGGCGCCGAAGTGAAAGCAATTCTGGATGGCATTAGACTGTGCAAACGGCTCCATATGGTCAATGTGATTACTGAAAGTGATTCACAAATTGTTGTTGATTGGCTTTGTAATGGAAAATGCTCTTTGTGGTATCTTTGGGATTTTTGGGAGGTTTTGTTAAGGAGCTTGAGGGAATAAATTTTGTAGTGGCTCATCAATTTCGAGAAGGTAACAGTGCAGCGGATTTTCTTGCTAGAGAAGGTGAAATGGGAACGAATGTGCGGCTGGCTTTTTTAGGCATTCCGTATTTTCTTCGTTAGTCTGCATTCCATGTTTGTTTTGTTTTTCTGGTTTTTTGTTTTTCTTTTTTTTTCTTTTGCTAGGTTTGTTTAGATGTTTTATGTCTCGGTATAGGCCTGTTAGTTTTTTTTCATGTTTAATTATAGGCTTGTTTAGATTGTTTATCTTTTTTGTTTCTTTTGTTTCGGTTTTTGGTTGGTCTGTATTTGCGAGGTTTTTGTTTTTATTTTCTTATCTATAAACTCCCCTATACTTGACTTGTAACCACTGTATTCCTCCGCCATAAGTGAGGGTTTATTAATAAACTTGGGACGGGGCCACTACCATATGACTACTAGCTCTTTGGTTAAAATAATAATAATATACAATATAGTGATATATTATAGTATATTATAATATATAGTGATATAGTATTAGTATAACTATTAATACAATAGACTATAGTGATATAAGATTTTAAAATTTAATATTATATTAATTAATAATTTATCATATAATATAAAACTATTTTATATATAATTATATGTTATATATAAAAATTATATACATTATAAAAATTTATAATATATATATATGAACCGGTCCAATTTGGTCTGATCCGGTTTTAAAAAAAGAAAAATCGGAACCGAACCGATTTTGACCGGTTTTAAGAAAAATAAAACCGGTACTGGACTAAACCAAACATGATACCAGACCAAACCCACTGATTCAGTCTGGTCCGGTTTATTGGTTCACCCTTTTTTTTTTTACAACCCTAGGCATAACAGCAACAGGAAGAAGTGGGGCTGACGGGCAGAGAGATACAGCGAGAGAGAGGAAATGATTCGGGAAAGGAAAGAGTGAGGGGGGAAGGGGGGGTTTGGACCCCAATTTGCAGAAAACGACGTTGTTCCACTTGAAATGAAACAACATTGTTTCACACTTGATGGTTTCAAAATATCATGTGTAAAACGACGTCGTTTTACATCTGATTTTTTAAAAAAAATAGTTGGAGTTTGGAGTCGGAGGTCGGAGCCCATATAGGCTCTGACTCTAACTCCGACATTAAAATTTAGAGTACCTCCAACTCCGACTTCGAATTTCAATTTCTCTGACTCCGTCAGAGTTGGAGTCGGAGCTGGCGTCGGCCGGAGTCAAAGTCGGCAGAGGATTTGCAAAGCCTTTCTTACAATGCTAAAATCATCTCCTATGTCTCGGGTACCATTTTACATAATTTATAAGCGCGCTCTGATACCAAGCTATGGTGCCCTGTCCCTTGTGTAAGGTCCTGGCGAGGTTGCCAAGGGTGCTAGCCAAGCGGTCAACACCCAGGGTTCGTTCAGGTTAGGTGTGCCTCATTCAGGTAAAAGTGCATGTGTTTGATATAGGTATGAAATCGCAGCGAAACAACATAGGTTTAGTCAGTAAACTAGACCTTATAGTGCTAGAAGTCTAAAATACAATCTTAGAAATGATTAATTACATTCCTCATTAGTATTAACATAGACTTACATACAACCCAAGTAGTATGTTTATCGCCTAATGGGTGGCAAACCGGAATACAGTTGGTTGCCCCTTAGAAAATACTAAATACAACTCAAAATGAATCATGGCTCCTACGAGAGAGACAACCCTTTGTCTTCATGGCTCGGGCGATATTGGTTCTTCTTCCTCGAGCATTACTTCTGATTCTAACTCTGCATCAAAGTCTATGATTACGAGAATGAAACCATATGTAAGTTAGGCAGCCATGACAAAAACTGCTAATGAAAAATAATGCTACTAAAGATGTAATGACCATTTCATGTAAAAAATGAAAGGACACATATATGCATGCTTTTGTGAGGAATTACCCTCTAAGACATAGACATATAGTTTCGTGAAGCATGCTGATGAGTAACCCTCTTAGTGAAACATATATATATATATATATAATGGCGAGGAATCACCCTTCGCTCTAGTAGTTCAAATCCATAACATCATATTGATGCCAAATCATCATCACACAGATGCTTATCACATAGATATTTTTCACATAGACATTCATCACATAGACATTTGTCGCCGAATGGGCAAACAAGGAATGAGTCGCTCCAACATCAGACCCAAGAAAATCCCTTCTACCTATTCATCTTGGTGCAAGTTAGCTCGCATGGATCTTAACATAGGTCGACTCTCACATTGAGATCACATGTTGTATTGGGGAAACGTCTACCTGGCCAACTAACTCGAAGACATCATCACGTGATACGCTGGAGGATTCTGCCCTGACTATCAGGTGAGGCCAAGCACAATACTGCCCCACCCTAATCACTCACGAGGAATCCCTCTACCAGTTTGAAGCTCATGGTGATGTCTCGTAGAATGGTCTGGGTTACTGTGTCCGGTCCCGTGATTATTGACACACGACACACTTACTCACACAGAGATATTGATATTGACATTGGGATCATAGTTCGGTGAAAATAGCAAACACATTCAAAGTCTCAAAAATACAAAATGAACATAAGATAAATATAATGAACAAAAAAAAATTTATTAATGTTCAGAAAGGGGAAGGTTACAAAATATGCAGGAAGCCTCTTACATACAACATTCACCCCACATTCTTCAGTATTGTCTTAGAAGTTAACCAACCTCACAACATCGGGTTTGCTATTCCATTGTGCCTCTCCTTCCTTGCTTTCTTAGAAGAATCTAGCTCCATGAGATCTTAGGTGTTTAGGATCTCAAAATTGAGATTTTGCCTCATGTCCAAATCCCTTTTATAGGGCACGATTCTTAGACATCCTTCTGACATACTTCTGACTCCAGGTATGCTTCGATAGGAGTCTTTTAGCCTCGATTGCCATGCTGTAGGAAGATAGAGACATGCGACTAGAGCAAGGTTTGCACTTCCCTATGGCCTGCCAACTCCTCAGTCCTTCCTTGAATGAGAGTCCTCCACGTGGCATCGGGTCATACCTCAGGTATGAATTCAGACGATTCGACTTTTTGAGTCGTACTCCTTTTAGCAGACCCACTTCCGATGTGACCCTTCAGGTACAGTGTGAACTTCTACATATGACATTACCACTAATCTGAGCATTTTCTGTGTAGTTCTAAAAAGCTCCCAAATCTACTGTAGTTTGGCTTAGACCATTGCTCCCGCCTTAGGAGGGTAGTTCTTGTCTCGTCAGAGCCACTAGCCTCTTCAGCTCTTCATTCTTGCCATCACGATGGGCGACTTTTCTAGCTCGCCTACCGTAAGGTGAGGCGCTCATCTCCACTTTGCGCTGGGATGTATCAGCTAGGCCTTCTACAATGTGCTGCTTGCCCACATGTTGGATTAGCTACACTTTGTGACACTCGTAGCTATTCTCCTCACCACACCAATGAAGTGTTCCTCATCTTTTTTCTCCACTCAACTTCACTAGTGGTCTATCCCCTTGCACTGGCGGGGACCTCACAGATGGCTTGGTATTTGGTTGTTTCCCTCGACTGGTTTTCTAGCAACTTGCAGGGTGTATCCCAATTTAATGGTGGTGGTGGTGGTGCAATTTGGGATTTAATCAGTGAAGTAGAAAACCAAATGAAGCAATAATGAGCAGCAAAGGATGGAAAATAAAGAGAGAGGATGTGAAATGGGTTTGAGGGAGAAGAAGCTGGCATTGGTTGAAAGGAACAAGCCTTCCAGTTAGCCTAATGGGCCAACATCCTAGCCCAGAGGTTATACCTCAATGAAGGGGCCTCAATTTATATTACTACGCGGCTCATAAATTGTGGCCATGGGCCCATCTCAGAAGGGAAGGAAGCTAACAAACTTATAGCAGGAAAGACATCACGATAGCAGGAGGGAAATTCGAATAAACTTCTAATACATATTCAAACAAGAGATAAGTGATTACAAGACCTTGGAGGGAACCAGCAAATGCCTTATATATATATATATATATATATCCGTCAACCAGAGTTAATAGAGGTAAGTGACATTTCCATTCTCATCTACAGTGGTGATTATAGTACTTTCTTTGACTTAGGCATCGGAGGTGCCCAAGGACCTTTGGGCCTATACCATTGTTCCTGTTTTCAGTTGCCAGTGGTAGGGAATACGGAACACGCCTAAACAGTTGGTGCCAATTGTGGGATTTCAACTAAACAACATGGTTTTCATATGCCTACCACCACACGATCTCAAGCAATAAGGGATCAGGAAGCCACATCGGCGAACATGGAAAGTAGAATAGTGGAGTTGGAGGACCAGTTGAAAAGAGTAACGTCAGAGCTAAAGGCTTTACAACTTGAAAATGAGGTTTTTAAACGAAACGATGGAGCTTCAGAAGAGGATGTCGTACCAAGCCAGGTGGGTAGGATGGAAGCAATGTCGTAGAGCATGGGCAAGCCTCCTCACAGCGAGGAAGAGACAAAGAAAATGCACCATGATTTGCGAAATCTCATGGACAAATACAAGGAGATGGAGAGAAGAATAGAAGCATCTTCCTCGGTGGACCAGCTGCTAACTAGCACGAACCTACTGTATAGCATAGAAATTATGGCAGTTTCCCTCCCACCAAAGTTCAAGGTCCCGACGATGGAGATGTACGACGGCACCAAAGATCCCGTTTAGCACTTAAAGACTTTCAAAGCTCACATGACACTTCATGGGTTTCTTGGTGAAATTGCATGTCGGGCCTTCTAGTTGACTCTGAAAGGGGCTGCACTGGGATGTTTCGGAGCCTTGCAACCAGGCTCAGTGGATAGTTTTGAAGACTTGGGTTGGCAGTTCCTGACCCAATTTATGGCAAGTCGAAGGAGAAGGAGATCAGCTGCGTATTTACTAACTGTCAAGCAAAAGGAGGTTGAGAGCTTGAAAGCCTACCTCATATGATTTAATAGGGAAAGAATGACAACTGATGACCAAGACGAGAATAACACATTGATGGCTTTGCTAGGAGGGATATGGCCAAGGAGTCCCTTATGGCCGAGTTGGCCAGGAAAACTCTAGCCACTTTATGTGAATTTATGGACAAAGCAGACGACCTTGTCAATGCAGAAGATACATTGCGAGCTTTGATGGCACCTAGGCGATCCGAGATGGAACAGCTAGAGGATCAGGTGAAGAAGGGAACTTTAAAGAGGGATCGAGAAGGAAGCTCAAAGATGAAGAAAGGTCAACATGAGGAAAGGCGTGAAACGAACAGGTGGGCAGTTAGCTCGCGAGCTCAATACTCCAGTATGAGTGTTTAGGAGAAAACTCATGAGTCCACCAAAATGGCGATCTGGGGCGCCGGTCAGTTATGCGCTTATCATAATACCAGTGGACACCGGACGGAGGATTAACATACATTGAAGCAAAGGACTGAAGAGATGCAGGATAATGGGGAGCTCGAAAGATTAGTAGCCCGGACCACCACCCCCCCAAGGCGAGTGGTAGAGCGAAAGCTAGATCCAGATCGAAGGCACCAGTGAAGTGAAAGTCCAAGGAGAAGAAGGAAGCCACAAGAGGGCCAGTGCTCAAGACAAAATGTGGACCAAAGAAGCCCCCCACCGGGCAAAATTTGCACAATCGTTAGGGGATTTGCAGGCAGAGGGCTTTCTTCATCGGGGTGAAAAACCTACGCCTGATAAGCCAAGTACAAGGAAGTTTCTAGCGTGGTAAGATCGGAGAAACAACCTAGGTTGCAGTCTGCAACCATGATATCCTTCGACGACGACGACTGCACGGGGGTTTTCTACACGCATGACGATGCCTAGGTAGTCACCATGTTAGTTGCCAACTACACCACCCTGAGGATCAGGATAGCCAATGGGAGATCCATGGATATTTTGTTCTGGGATGCGTACAAGAAAATGGGGATTGGACAAGATTGGTTACATTCGGCTCCATCGCCCTACCTTTGATGGTAGGATCCAGCCCATGCACTGTGACTATGATGACAAACTTCCTTGTTGTAAGAACTTGATCAGCTTACAACGCCATAATTGGCTGCCTAATGCTAAACACAATCAAGGCTATAATATCCACCTATCATTTAAAGATGAAATTTCCCACGAGCAGGCGTTGGTGAAGTATGCAGCGAGCAGGTGTTAGCTCGGGAGTGTTATGTGCAGGATCTTCGACAAAGAGAAAAGGATGTAAGAATGACCAAGGCCTTGATAAAGAACCAATGCTCTATGGATCTCATCCTACCATCCCAGCCTGAGGAAAAGGCACCCGAGGTAGAAACAAGAGATGAAAGTGCATTAAGGCGGGGTGAAACCGATGAACCTCTGGAACTGGTCACTCTCGACTCAGAACATTCTAAAGATACAATAAGGCTTGGGACTAGGCTAAGAAAGGAGGAAAGGCAGCAGTTGAAAGAACTCCTGGAAGAACATTTAAGGAAGTATTTTGCATAACTATTCTTTGTAATGATTTTGATGCAATGAAAGACTTGGCCAAATTTGAGATTATTTCAGAATTCGTGGTTGTTTCTGCTTTTTGTGTTTATTTTTTATTGAGTAATTGCCCATAGAAGAGGCGACGAGAAAGGAAGCAATATAGAGCAAACATTAGCTTACTCGCCTACAACCTACAGGTTGAGGCATCCTTCTGCCACACTTAGGCCAGTAACTTGAGCTTACTTGCCAACAACCCATGTGGTCGAGGCATCCTCCCTCCACACTGAGACGGGTAACATGAGCTTACTTGCCTACAACCTACGCGGCTGCCTCCCGCTGCACTTAGGACAGTAACATGAGCTTACTCACCCACAACCTATGCAGTCTAGGCATCCTCCTACCACACTTAGGTAAGTAACATGAGCTTACTCGTTGAGGTTCTTAGTCAAAGTTAAATGGTCATTTGCTTCCACCCAATCATGTACCAACTAAAGACGTGCCTTTTCATGAGAAGAGAGAATAACCTCAAAATTATGGTCATCAGGAACGTGGCTCCAAGAACCTCCAATGGTGAATTCTCGACGAGAAGCTTTACCTGGAGAGAATTCCCAACCATCACTAAAAACAAAAAAGAACTTACGTTGCCAATCTTTTGCATGGGAGAACCAACGTTCAAGTTGGGCCACTCAGCTACTGATATGGTCTTGGAAACTACAAAGATTTCCTTCCAGACTGTGAACACCGTGGATATGGAGAAATTCGCTGGCTGTCAAGTCAGGGTATTCATCACCCGTGGGTTCAAGAATCATTCTCTAAGCCACACAACAGGCCATTAGAATCCTCCAAGCATTAGGCACTAACTGGGCAGGGGCAAGCCAAAGCAAATCGAGCACGTCTCTCATTGGGCAGCATAAGGCCACAGAGACGGCCAGTCCTCCAACATTAACCGCTCCCTTGTGAGGCCCTAGGAGGGTTAGAACCACCGAGTCTAGGACTCCGTATCAGTCCCTCACCAAATCTAGGTCAGAAGGGGTGGTTATTGAAGCCCACTAACAACCTTCGAAGACAGGGCCCCCGTAAACTCCAACTTGGCTTCTTGATTTCGAGGAGGAGAATCGTGGGGTTGTGAGAAGCTGCCGTTGCGAGAGTCTTGATTTCGGGGTGGAGAATCATAAGGTCGAGAGGAACTACCACCGCGAAAGGGGTTGGAGCAAGAAGATTTGTGGGAAGCCATCACAGTGTAAGAAATAAGAAGTGATAGAGTTGCTCTGGAGAAGAAAAAGGACAACTAATAGAGTTGGAGTGGTAGACGAGTCGCAAGCAAAGAAGAAAGAAGTGTATGGGGTATGACGAAAGGAAATAAAAGGGCATGGAAGCGAAACTATGCCTCTATTCTCTGACACATGAGGCCTGAAAGGACAGGACCCATATCACGAAGAGACGCAATGAGTACAAGTCCCTCCACTCAGTGCATGAAGAGACTTCACGAGGTAACTGGAGGGAACAAGCCTTCTGTAGGGAACAAGCCTTCTTGTTAGCCCAATGGGTCAATAACCCAACCCAGCCTAGGGGTTAAACCCAATGAAAGGGCCTCGATTTATATTACTAAGTGGGTCATAAATTGTGGCCATGGACCCATCTTAGAAGGGAAGGAAGCTAACAAGCTTATAGTGGGAAAGACATCACGATAGCACCACATTTTGAAACGGGAACTAATGAACCAAACTTAGTTTTCATCCTTCCTTCTTTTTATATAAAAAGATATAAATGTGGTATTGTCACGCCAATACGTAAGGATTAATACAAAAGTTTCATACTTGTAGCAATAATCTTAGGCCTCACTTAGTTTTACAGATGGTCTCAACTCATCTCATTTTATCTCATCTCAACATCCAAACACCATTTAAACATAAATATTTTTCAATTTCAAGTTTTTAAATTTGCAACTTTTTCATATTATCATTACAACTTTCCAAAACTTCAAAACAAAACACAAAAAATAATTCAACTTTTTTAAATCTAAAAAAAGTTAATATTAAAAATTTATATTTTAAGAATATTTGAACTTTATAATATGTTTATTCAATTTTAGCTTTCTCTCTCCTTTCCCAAAATCTTATAAAATATGTTAACTCAAATCATTTCACTACTATTTACATATTTCTCATCTAATTTCATCTCATTTGTATAATCAAATAAGGTCAAAAGTAGAAAAAGGCCTTACTACTTTGTAAATATCACCCGGAATTACAACAATGCTCCTTCCAGGTTTCTCGGCATATTCATTAGTGGTATATAGACTAGAGAAAAGATACTTACAACCGTGAATTGCGTAACCGCCGCGTAATCGCTTTGAAAAAAATGAATAAAACATGGAACCCACATGAAAAAAATTAATTTTTTAATAGTGGACCCCACTTTTTTTCAAAGTGATTACGCGGCGGTTATACACTTCACAGTTGTATGTAGAATTACTCTATAAACTAATGGCTACAATTGAAATTTAATAAATTCCAAGTAGTTTGGAATATGCAGAGTTCCAACTTGTTTTTTTTTTTCCCTTTAAATGCTTGAGCTTGGCCTAGGTTATTAGCTTCCTCAACTGACCTTGATCAAACTAAAAATGACTCAGGCCGGTTTGGATATACAAATAAGACACAAACCATCTCATTTGAGTTATATGACTTATTTTATTTGTGTATCCAAACATCCAAGCAACAAGTTTTAACTCATCTCTGTGTATCTGTACACTGTACATTGATGTAACCATATGAACTTTTGACGGCCCTTCTAACTGTCCACTGTTCGCTTTCACACTTTCCCTTCCCCTTGTTTTTTTGTTCTTCTCCTTCACGCCCTAAACCTTCCCTTCCCTTCCCTTCCCTTCCCTTCCCCACCAGAAAAAAATAAGTAGCAAATTTATATATATATAAATATATATATAATTATATATTACAATAATCAATTTTATTCTAATATATAATTATAAGGAAATGTTCCGTATTTCCTAATACATAGAATAATAAATAGGTCATAAATAGAATAATATCTTTTAACAAAGAATTTGATATTTTTGGCCCACCCGAAAAATTTCAGCAAAGTACAAAAAATAATTTTGGAGATTTAAATATGTTTATGGGTAATATAATTAATAATAGATATTGCTTAATTTTTAATATATTCATAACTATTATCCAATAATTAAAACATACTTTTCAACCATTGGTGGGACTCATTACTTTTCAAATCCTTAAAAATTTAAAGCCATCACATCTCATTTTACTATCTAAACACACAAAGTTTTACAAATCATCACATTTCATCTTATCTGCATAACCTAATGAGGCCTCAATTTCTATTATAATCGAGTCAAATAGCTCAAAGTTCGGCTTGACTCAACTCAATTATAGCTCTAAGCGCTATTATAACTTATAAAAATAGGTAGAAAATAGGTAGTTAATCTATATACACATAATGATTTATACACTATTCAATATTTTATCATTATTTTCACCTGATTTTCACTACTATTCACTATTTTATAATTACTGTTTCACCACTTTTTACTACTATTCACAAAAAGATTTTCTATTCATCATCTCCACACAACACACATCACACCTTTTTTTAAATTTTATTTATTTATCTTAAACTAATTGAATTATTCTACTCATTATCCATATACTACACATTTGGTAAGAGAAAAAAAAAATAGTATGTTGTGTGGTGTATGAGGATAAATGGAAAGAATTTTTCATTCACAAATCATCTGAGATTACCTCACTACCCAAACATAGTCTTAGCCAACTTTTGGTGCATCGGGTGTTGCAATTGCTTTTGCTTCTTTGGATATCCTCCCTTCTTTTATCTTGGATAAATCTGGATTCTTGTTTTAGATATGAGTTATTCTACACATCTGCTAGTTTCCCAACATACAGCACACAAAGTCTGACGCGGCTTTTTTTTTAATTCTAATTAAACGACGTGCGTTTAGATAGAGGAAAAATACCATGATATTTTCGAATTCCACTCCCCACTCCCCCGCATTCTTCCTCGCACGTTCTTCCTCCTCCCGCATTTTTCATTTGCCAGTGGCCTCTTCACGTCCGCCATCACGTTCTTCCTCTGCCAGTGGCCTCTTCACGCCCGCCACCGTCTGGGACAGCCGAAGCCACAACCGACCCACTACATTCTGCTCATGAATCTTCTCCTGTAGGTTTTTTTTCTTTGTTTTATAACCTTTGAGAGGCAAAATATTTAAGGAAGTTCACAGGTTTATTTTCTTTGCTCATATTATGGTTTTTCTTTGCCTTTTAAGATAAGTTTTTTAGATGAAGTAGATAAAGTTTTCGGTGATTTTCTTTGCTCAGGTTATGGTTTTCTAGATGAAAATCTTGCAAAACCTTTCTTAACTTTATTTGGGCTTGAAGAAGCAGAGAACACTATAGTTAGTTTTCCGGGTTAATTACACTTTGCCCCCTCCAACTATCACCAAATTCACAATGTGCCTCCGAAACTATTGATTGCATCAAAGTGGACCCTCTTACTTTTATAACGTCCTAATCCCCCCCTTCCGTCTACAATGAGAGTTAAATCAAACGGAAAACTCACACACGTGTTTCTCACATGCTAATCCTTCAATGCAAAGACAAAATCACCCCACTCCATTGGTTTCCATTTCCCCAAACTGCACTTCATATTCGAAAATCTCCAAATCCAAAATTCGAAAACCCTAACTCGGAAACCAGTGACCATCAATCGATTGTTGTTCGCATTGGTGTTCGTTCGTCTTCGCACCAATCTTAGTGGTTTCATAAAATATTTTCGTTCATCTTCATCGAGTTGGTATCTGTCTTCTTCGCGCAGTGGGTGTCGCAGAGGTGAGTCCATCTCAAAATGACTCCATCTTTGTCTTCATCGAATTTGTATATTTTTCGTGTAAAACTGAGTAATTTGGAATGTCAAAGTGTACTGTTTTTTATTATGTCCCCCTCCAATATTGCACATAAGTGGGTCCAATGTTGTATACTTCCTAATATGACGCTAGTGCATTGCTGAGTGGTGTTAGTTGTCCCAGTTTGAGAACACAATAACATGAGTGTGTTGTTGTTATCTTTATTGTCGGGTTGTGACAGAGGGACCACAGAGGTGGTCTCTTGCATAGGAAAATGACCAAATTTATCCGTTTGGTCCAATAGTTTACTTTTGTTTACTTTATGGTTGGTCTAATAATTGACTACGGTCCATGACTAATTTAATAGACAATATTTTGTAGGATGGCTACGAGGAATTTGTTATTTCAAGTCCATCATAGTGGGATAATTGATAGGCAGCAGAATGGGAAATATGTTGGGGTAAGACTGATGTGTACCATGATCCATATGATGAGGATCAGCTATCATGGATTGAGATACAGACGATTATGGCCAAGTATGGTTACCATCCAGGTGACCTAGTCTACTATAGACACCCTAGCTTGGGGATGCACAATGGTCTTAAATTGCTTACATCTGACCATGATGTGTTGTCTATGGTGGCTGTGCTTCAGGATCAACAAGTGGCTCATTTGTATCTTGTGTCTCATTCTCGAACTTCAGTGCACCAGTCTTCTTTGCATGATCATCATGTCGAGGAGGATGTGAGTGAGGATGAGGAGGAAGCAGAAACACGTCGCCTTGGACTTAATGATCCATTTTGGAAAGAAGTGTTGAGTAGTGAGGATGAGTTGTATGACATTGATGTCAATACAGTGGGAACATCGAGGTCAAAGCCTGCACAACTAAGGAGTAAAGGTGTTGAGTCTCAAGTGACAGTTGATGATAAAGAGCCACAATCTTCCTCAGATGCTGAGGATGAGGAGGATGACATAGGTATAAAATACTCTTCTATTTTCTTGTTTATTATTTTAGTGTTCATTTTTCAGAACTTGCTAAACAGTGCTTGCCTTCACAATTAGCAGGTAATTGTTCTGATATGACACCAAGTGACGTCCTTCAATCTCCTGTCCATAGTGGTGACGAAGGACATCGTGATTTTAAGTTCTCCGAGTTTCAAGCTGTTGACT
The DNA here is from genome assembly GCF_001411555.2 of Juglans regia. NCBI lineage: Eukaryota > Viridiplantae > Streptophyta > Magnoliopsida > Fagales > Juglandaceae > Juglans > Juglans regia. The sequence goes on from NC_049912.1 coordinate 15,538,311, forward strand.
TGGAGAAGCCAAAAATATATGTTGGAATGAAGTTTGGATCTACAGCACAGTTTAGAGAGACAATAAGGAGGTTGAACCTAATATAGGTAAGTCGATAAAATTTGCAAAGAATGATGGGGATAGGGTTACTGTTGTCTGCAATACCCTTAAATGTCCTTACCGGGTTTATGGGTCTTGGATTAGAGGGCAACAAACTTTCCAGATAAAGTCTATGAACCCAAGACATCATCTTGGATTGCAGATAAGATGATGCCACTGTTTATAAGCCAACCTAATGTGCCTATCAAAGCACTTGCTGATGAGATTAAGAGAAAGTGGGGAGTGGAAGTTTCTAAAATGAAGTTGTATCGTGCTCGAGCGAAGGCTCAGTTTACCATGGTGGAGACCATACGGAAGAAACTGATGGGACGATATCAGTTGAAAAGGGAAGCAATTGGTAAATGGGAGAATACAATCACGCCTCGGATAGTTGCAAAACTTGAACTTATGCATGACTTGTCCATCTATTGTACTCCAACGTATGCAGGATGTGGTCAGTTTGAAGTTAACAATGCTGGTAGGCAATATGTGGTTGATTTGAAAAAGAGGACCTGTTCATGTTTGAGATGGGACATCACAAGTATTCCATGCCCGCATGCATACACATGTATTGTGTATTCTGACCAAGATCCCAAGGGATATGTGCATCATTACTATAGTGTGGAGATGTGGAGGGCAGCATACGAGCCTTTAATTTACCCTATGCCAAGTGAGGATCAGTGGCTCACTACCACATACGAGAAGCCCACTGCTCCTGAGGTTAGGAAACAACCCGGGAGGCCAAAGAAACATCGAAGAAGAAATGAGGATGATCGACAAGGAGCAAACAAGTTGAGGAAAACTGGTGTGCATATGACCTGTTCGAGATGTAATCAAGTTGGTCACAACAGAAGAAAATGTCTGCGTGGGAATGCAGGCACACCCTCCTTCACTTCTGCAGTAGAATTTCAAGCTCCTTCATTTCCAGATGAACAAGTTAGTGGCTACTTCTTCCTTATTTACTATACGGTATTCATTTACATATTGCTTGAAAATGTTGAGAATATTAATTTACATTTAAATGTGGTACTAGGTCATTTCACAACCTCCAATGTCAGAGCCTTCACAGCCAACAACCCAATCTATGCAAACTGGGAACGCTCCACCTTCGTCGCCTTCACAGGCAACATGGCAAACAAGTCCAACAGTGCAGACTCCCTTGTCAGAGACTTCGCAGGCAGGCCAAAGTAATCAACTGCAAGTCAATGTGGGTCGTGTAAAGATGTTGGCCAAATGACCACCCAAGAGGCGGTCTGCAAGACTTGGGGGCCACCACTCACAGACTAGTACACGTAGACCTGTATTTGTGGACTTAGACGTTGATACAAGCAATCCAGCACAAGGAAGACTGTGTTCTTGGGGCAATCCTGGAAGGGGAGGCATGCAATTCAGAGTTGATCAACTGCCACCCAACACCCAAGTGCCTCCTGCCAAGGCTAATGCATCAGTGCAAAAATGGAAGAATGTAGAGTTATCTTCACGTGTGGAGAGGATGAATGAAGATAAAAAGGGGAAACAGAAGCGACCAAATTGGCAATATTGACTTGCTGTTGTAATTGTGTAGTTAGGGCTTAATGACATTACTGTTATTGGAAAACTTTTGTTGTAATGGTCTATAGTAGGGTGACATTATTAGGGTGACATTATTTGTTGGCAATATTGACTTGCTGTTCCAATTGAGGGATTTTGATATGTAGGGTGATATTATTATTAATCATTATCAACACAGTAAGTTGTTGCCATAAAATTCACTTCATAACCAAATTACATACAACAAGTGATGTTCAATACAACAATCAAATTCAAAACAACAACCATAGTCAATACACATCCAAAAAATTACATTAACCAATCCTACGCTATCATCAAGTAATGACGACCTTCATCAGCATAATGAGACATTTTCATATAGATAACAGCAACAACTAGAACAATTACAATGACACCACACCATGTGCAATTATTGTATTTCTTGTGCAAATATTTAGATTTTTCCTTCTCCTCATACAAAAACTGTTGGATATGTTTCATGTGCTCCCTCTCCATCACTAACTTAGCCTCCAATTCTGTAGATTTTTCCTTCAACTTATTGCATAACTCTTGGATATGCTCCCTACGCTCTCTCTCCATCACTAAGTTAGCCTCCAATTCGGATTTCTCAATCTTGAACTCACGACTCCGTATCCGAAGTCTATCTCGTAGTTGGCCAACAACATCTCCGCACGTGGAGCAATGGTCATCATCTACCCAATAAAAAAATGTACAAAACCTGTCTCCGCCCCCATGTTGACAACCAGGAGTCCAATATGGGCATCTCCAGAACTTCCTTTTGTAGTTATCATCCGTAGTTGACACTCTTAGACGTGCTCGTAGATTGCAATGGCAAAATGAGCCATCTAGTGGTACTTTACCACCCCAGCTTGTGCTAGATGAACTAGTAGACATCTTTCACAACCTGCTGAAATATGTCAGGATTATGAGTGTAGAAAGGAAACAGTCAAAAGAGAGGTTGATGAGCCAAAAAATTTCTACTCTATAGAATTGAATCAATATTATTCTTTATAGACTACTGCAGCTTTATACAAAAGGAGAAAAGAATATTAACAAACTAAACTAGAACATTATCTAAGCATGGTATCGAATCAATATCATGGCAATTAAATTGGAACATTGTTGAGTTACAATGTACAATCATTTATAGCATTCTTGAGCTACATCAAGGCGGGAGATTTGTTATCAATATTAACAATCACTGAGGTACGGGTACCTGCGATGGAGAAAGCAATTTAAATGAGAGCTCTACAAAAAAACTCCTCTGCAATGGAGTCACTGACAGCTCGAAGGGGACGCCAACATCGTGGTCGGCAGCTCACACCGTGGTTGGCAGCTTTGTTAGGGTTCGTCGTTGCCCACCTTCTTTGCAGTCTACCCCAGCTTATTTCTCCATCGCTCCTAATGGCTTCAAGACAGACGTTCTTCACTTTGGAACAAAACCATTTTTCGGCATTAATAAAACGAGTCGTTTTGGCCATGGATTTGGGGATTTTCAAATATGAAGTTCAGTTTGGGGAAATGGAAACCGATGGAGTGAGGGGTGATTTTGTCTTTACATTGAAGGATTAGCATGTGAGAAGCACGTGGGTGAGTTTTCCGTTTGATTTAACTCTCATTGTAGACGGAAGGGGGGGATTGGGACGTTATAAAAGTAAGAGGGTCCACTTTGATGCAATCAATAGTTTCGGGGGCACATTGTGAATTGGGTGATAGTTGGAGGGGGCAAAGTGTAATTAACCCTAGTTTTCCAATTAGCAACTAATTATTTTCGAGGGTTTTATTGTTAAATTTTCTTATTTCTTGAAAAATCTTTAATGACGTTATGGATTTTCTTTGCTCAGGTGGTTATTTTAGTTCAACGTGCAAAGTTTGGAGTATAGTTTGGGTTTTTCTTAAAAGTACCGAAAATTATAGTAAATAAAGTTAAAATTTTTCTTTGCTTTTGGTTTTTTGTCTACTTCCTATTGGAATTGGCTATGGCAAGTTCATTACATTATTTTTTTTTTACTTTTTTTTTCTATATATTTGATAGGTTTCATTTTTCAATTTGTTTGGAAACTTGGGACTTGGGGTGTTAGTACCGGGTAATTTTTTTTGATGTGTTGTATAAGTGTGAGAACTATTTTTTTGATGCGTTGTATAAGAGTGTGAACTAATTTTTGATTGTTTTGGATTCAAGTCCAAAATTGAATTATTAGAGCCTTATGTAGAATATTAGCTTGAGTTGGATAACCATATTTTTTGTTTTTAGTTGGGTAACAATTTAATTTCCATATCTTTAGTTGAAATAGCGAGATGGACAAAGAGGAAGATGAAACACCATCTACGCCTTCTACATCGATTTCACCAACTCAAATATGAAACATATTGGTCATTTGGAAATGTCATTGTGTCTGATATTGTCATTTAGTTAAATCTATTTTTTATTTATGTATTATACGAATATTATGGCCCAGGAAACCCATACTACCCACCATTTATCACGCCTCAAAATGCATATCAAAATCCATATACATGCGCTTGGGGTAGCCAGGTAGATTCTTTTTAAACTTTTTTAGTTTTTTTTTTCTTATATGCATTTGGGATGTTCTAACACCATGCCTAACTACAGTTACCGTCGATGCCACCTTTTGCACCAACGATGCCCTACCGTCTGTCACATAATCCAGAGAAGTCCACACGAGTTCAACATACTTACCAGGTATATTCCTTTGAAACTTTTTTAGTTTTTTTTCTTATATGCATTAAATTTATTTGAACACCGTGTCTCATTACAATCTCCATTGAGTAATCCAGAGGAGTCAACAAGATTTGAAAAGACTCCCCAACTAGCAAGTGAATCATTAACTGTGCTATTGTCATTGGGTGATGAAACTGAAAAGAATTTTGGAAGTACAACACACACGAATGATCAGAGTTGTCATGCGACTAACGGTATTAGACTTTTAACCCAATTAGTAAACATCCAGTATTATAATATAAATTCTAATATGAAACATACATTTTCATTTTCAGAAACTTCCTCGGACGTAAATAAAGAGGCAGAGGCTGAGAGAACTAATGAAGTATCGGATGATGATGAAGGAGTTAAGGAGCCAAAACTTGGTATAGAATTCGCCACTGATAAAGAGCTTCTGGCATATTATAAACGATATGCCAAGCAACAAGGTTTTGGTGTTATCATACAAAGGACAAAGAGGGATGCATTTGGGAAACCAAAGTACGTGACAATTGGGTGTGCATGTGGCGGCAAGTACCATCTGAGTCACAGTAATATCTCGAAGCCGCAACCAACAATTAAAACGGACTGTAAGGCAAAGGTAAATGCTCACTTGGACAAAAAGAGTGTATGGGTTTTGACTACTACTGAGAATCATGGTACTGTCAACCCACAAAAATCTAGATTTTTTAGAGTCAAGTGTTTAGATTAATACAGTCAAAAAATGCTCGATTTGAATGACAAAGCAGGTATTCAAATGAACAAAAATTTTGGAACACTTATTGTTGATGTTGGGGGGGGGGGATTCGAGAATCTTGAATTTCCGTATTATAAATGCTTCAGGTTGACTATATGTGAGTTTTGCTGCACTAGGTTGAGTTTTGCTTTGTTTTGCTACATTTCATTATTATAAATGGGAAAAAAAGAGCTACCACTATTTTTCCTAGGACTATTGTCTTGCTTTGTGACTTTCTTGTATCATGCTCGATCCAATATTTTTCAATTTCGGTATGCCACCTTTTGGTATATAAAATAACTAGTTATTTGGTTTCAAATAAAAAAAAAAAGTTGCTGCATATATAGGTTGAAGTATCTTGTATGTACAGGTTGTTGCATGTATATATAGTCTCTAATTCCAACATTTTCATGATTCTTCTTAATTAATTTGCTGTATATTCTTGCCTACAATTTTAATTAATTTGCTAAAGCCAAAAAATAAAGTAAAACATTAACCAAGGAACTCAACATGTTTAAGTGGGCTTATCTGCATGCATTACAGCTTGAGCATTTTGCACTAGAGAGAGAGAGGGAGAGAGAGAGCCCTCATGTCAAAACTTGTCCAAGACATGTCCATAACAATCTAAAACATTGACAAAAGCCGACTCATTACATCATGTGCTCATTAAATTCACTAAACATGACTAATTACATCATATGTTCATTACAATCAGTTGTCCAAAGCTAAAACAGCTTACATGAGTCGGAGCACTGCCCAACATACATAAATGTTTTTGAGATACATAAAAATTACAGCAAAAATCGCAATAAGAAAATCTTGAACCACGATGTCAACAACACTTTTAAGGTTCCCTTATACTTCTTCTCCATTGCTTTATATTTCGCTTGTTCGATCATTACATGTTCATGAAATAACCTCTCATTCCTTCGTTGAGCTAACTTCAATGTCATCTTGCCACAGTAACAAAATGGTCTGTCCAAACTTGCTTTGCCTTTCCCTCTTGAAGTCCACGTCCTTGAACCGGTATTGGTACTTGAACTTGTCATTGGTAAATAGATAAACATAGTCCACAATAAATGAAGCAACAAGTTAGGCTGCTAAGTATTGCCATGACACTACTTGCAATATACTAAGTCAGGTTTCCCTCTTAGCATCGACAATAGATGGACAACCTTAAGATAAACTGAAATAAATTGAAATCATTTGCTAATTTCTGTGCAGTGGTTTTGGGGATTGGGTTGCTATAAATTGAAAGAAACATTTAGAATAGCATCAACATCATCATAGAATTCAGTTTTCTCAAGTACTTAGATATCAAGGCCTTAGACATCATCCCAACTTTGCAATTTTCTCAAGATGCTATAAATCACAGTCAAGTATATCAGAAATTCCATGTTTGAATGTGGGTTTAATTCCCAGGTTAGTCTTTAGCCCTGCCATGGATAAGAATACGATTCTAGGTAAGGTAGCTTAGCTAAAAAGTGCATGCACATGATCGTGTACTGCTAACTAGTTAAATCTAATGCTTTTTTTTTTTTTTTTTGTTTAAAAAAAAAAGCTAGCTCAAAATGAAGCCTCAGATCCCTAATAATTAATTAGTTGATGAAGTTAGGTACAATTGCAATAAGCCCTAGTGCATGTTTGTTTACTGATAATCTAGTCTATTAGCTTATAATTAACAACACGATTGTATTGGGCAGATCAATGATGGACATGATCTATATATGTGACTAGCTAGCATGCAGCGTGTTTGCTCAATGGTTTGCATGGGAAGAACAAACCCAAGTAAAAATGGTCGTTCCCTTTTGGCCTCACCCGCCTTTACTCTCTACAAGACTACAACATCATCCCAGAATTCAGAACTTATAACAAGTTGTGTGGTTAAGCACGCATCAAGTAGTGTAACATTAAACTTATATCAACTTAGTAGACATGAAATGAAGACATGCATCCAAGACAATTTATTAGGAAGAAAAGGAACGTAAAAAAGAAAACAAGAAAGAAAATGAAATTGTATGAGACTTTTTCTTATAAGTGAAATTGTATGATACTTTAACAGACGCTATGAATAATTCCAACTGTATTGAGATTCCACCTAAAGGATTTCCAAAGTTATTAGAACATTTTGCAACCTCGGGCTCGTTTGTTTTCAGAGATGAGATGAGTTGAGATTAAAGTTAAAAAGTTGAATAAAATATTGTTAGAATATATTTTTTAATATCATTTTTATTTTAGAACTTGAAAAAGTTAAATTGTTTATTTTATTTTGTATGGGGATTTGAGAAAGTTGTAATGATGAGATGAGATGATATGTTTTCTGAAAACAAACGAAACCTTAGAGATGCACCAACATTTTTGACTACCGACCAAGTGCCTATAAATACCACCTAAGCTACACCAATACATTTTATTTTATCAGTAAGAGGGAAACTTGTTAATGAGAATAGACAGAGCCCAAGTACATGGGACATATACAAGCTACACAAATAAATGAAGACTAAAGTATCTAAACTAGAAACAAAACAATCTACCTCTTGAATGACATCCGGTTTCTCCATCTGAACAAAGACTTTAGAATCCTGCCTTTACAAACTAGGCTTCTTAAAAGATGAAGACTTCTTTCGAAAGATTTGCAAGAAAAATAGAAAACTCTGTCCACTTCCTGATGATACAACTTGATCTACATAAAAGGCAAGGAAAATCACAACAAACCACTCAACAACCATGATAATCATGACCTCTGCCATCCCATTCACGCTATCACTCAAATCTCCCAACCGCATCCCATTAGTTCCCAAAAATTCTGAAAGATTTCTATTGAAATCTTAAATGTGACAGAGAAATTATAACCACCGGTATATCAACTCTAATCAAACCAAATTGCTAATTTGAGTGGTTGATCATATCTTTTCTCTCACATAAATCTAGAAGACTTCTATTGAAATCTTAAATGTGACGGCATAAGCTATGGAATGAATCTGTTCCCGTGCATGACAAGCTTCTCTTTATTACTTGCTCATTTTAGGGAGGAAAAACACTGGGCCCATTTGATAACATAGATGCATACACATAACCATTGGGCAGAATGTTTTCTTTGAGTCTTTTTTACAAATACTTGCTATTCATTTCTCAAAGTGACGTTATCAATTCATATCCCTCCATATTTCTATAACCCAGATTACAATCATCATAACAATAAGATTACAATCATTCAAAAAATTACACGGCATTTAAAAAAATTACCCAAATCGTCTTTGTGAAGAACAGCGGCAGGAAGTTTCTCTCAGGGTAAAGATATATGATTTTTTTGGGGGTTGAGCTCAGTCCATTGTCCCGGCTTTAGGAGTCCAGATTCGTTTCCTTCGTGGTAGTGGTAGTCAAGGTCTTGAGAGAGGGATTCTGAAGCGAGGTTGTGGTAGTCTGATTAATTCAGGGAGGGAGAGAATATACGGCACACGAAGTTGATTCAGGGAGGAAAAGGCAAGAGAGGGAGTGTCGACGAGGAAGGCAAGAGAGGGATGAACGAGAGAGGGAAATGAGTGTCAAGGGAGATGGTGAGTTCAAATTTCGAATTGGATTGGAGGAATAAGTGAACCGGTTTGCTAAGTGGATTTTCGTGTAGCGTGTGCTCGATAGAATCAAATGAAGAGTAGATTTTTCCTTTACATTAAGATCATACTTTTTGCTTGTTAAAGTAATTTTGTGAAATGATTTATAAATAATTAGTATTTTTTACTATGACTTTAAAGTTTGGATTTTAAATTTTAGTAACCCAATCTTTATTTTTGAACATGGTGTTACTCAATTCAATGGGATGGTAACCAATAAATTTGTCCATCTCTTATAAAAAAAAAAAAAAAGACTTGGGTATGACTCCAAACTCAAAAACAAGAGCCCTGCATCTCTCCCTCCCTCCCTCCCTAATTCCCTAGGGTTTTAGAAAAGTGCTTTTAGATTCTCTACTGGGTTTAGTGGGAGACGCTTACAGATTCAGATTCTGACTCGGGTCTATAAGAAAATCCTAAGACTTTTTGATTGATTGTTAGATAAGGGATTGAATACAATGGCGGCGGCCCTGAACGTTCCTCTTACTGCTTCAACTCCTACAGCTACTGCGCTTCCGCAGATGACGAAAGGGGAGGAGAAAGTGGATTACTTGAACCTCCCTTGTCCTATTCCCTACGAGGAGATCCACCGTGAAGCTCTCAGTTTGTCTTTCTCTCTCTGGATCACTGTTTTTCCCTTCTTTAAAGACTCCAGTCTGTGTGTTTGGTTGCATGTTTTTCAATCAGGAGCTTACAATTGCTGAAACATTTGAATGTTTTTCTTTTCTCTTTGTTTCTTTTTTATTTTTTATATGCAAAGTAAGATGGTATGCAATTTGTTGACAATGTGCATTTGTTTGGGCAGTGTCTCTAAAGCCAGAACTTTTTGAAGGGATGCGCTTTGATTTTACCAAAGGGCTCAATCAGAAGTTCTCACTTAGTCACAGGTAGCTTTGGCTTTCTCGATTTTGTTTCAGATTTCTGTGCATGATTTTCATTTTTTTAGTATTGATTTTGATGGTAACTGTTCGTTGTTCACCGCCTAACAGTGTGTTTATGGGACCAATGGAGATTCCTTCGCAATCTTCTGAAACAATTAAAATTCCTGCTGCTCACTATGAATTTGGTGCCAACTTTATAGACCCAAAGGTACCTGACCTCTTGTCCAAGGAAATTGGCTCTTTCATCATGAATTTTAGTTAACAATATGCTGTTGGCATGTACGGATTTTACATAGCTGATGCTTTTTGGGAGAATAATGACTGATGGGAGGCTCAATGCGAGAGTGAAGTGTGATTTAACGGAAAATCTTTCATTGAAGGATTTTACAATTGCTGAAACGTTTGAATGTTTTTTGGTTAACAATATGCTGTTGGCATGTATGGATTTTACATAGCTGATGCTTTTTGGGAGAGTAATGACTGATGGGAAGCTCAATGCGAGAGTGAAGTGTGACTTAACGGAAAATCTTTCGTTGAAGGCTAATTCTCAGGTGAAGTATACTTGATAACGTCTCCTTGATGGAATTTTTCCCTTTTTTTCCACACATGGCTCTATACATACATATATTTTGATGACAACGTCCCTTACAATGTACAAGACAGTTGATAATCTTTTTCTTGTGATTTCTCAGCTTACAAATGAGCCACATATGTCACATGGCATGGTTTCTTTTGATTACAAGGTTAAATTCTTTTACTTAAAAGCATGCTATTTGTTTTTACATTGCGATTTACTGATGATATTGTGGTAATTGGGCATAATTATTATTTATTTAAGCATCAAATCATGCATAACTCGTAAACTACCAGGTGTTCTACTACTTGTAGACCAAACTATCAAAATTGACACATTGCACCCTCAAAATACTAGGAATTGGGAAATAATACTCTGCATCCAAATCTAACCATTAATTTAGCAAAAACTAGACAAAGTGACATAATCTTAACTGTCAATTCCTACTGAATGTTGCTATTTTCTAGTTGGCAGTAGTTGCTGGATGCAATGGGTTGGGTTAGATGGTTTTAAGTGCAAAGTGTAAAACTCTTGGTAGTTTAGGGATGAAAAGTATTAATGTTTTATTTTATTTTGTTTCCTGATTTGCTGAGAGTTCTTTTAGGGCTGGTTTGGATAGTGAGGTGAGGTGAGGTGAAATGAGATGAGATGATTTTAGATAAGTTGAATAAAATATTATTAGAATATTATTTTTTGAATATTATTATTGTTTTGGTATTTGAAAAAGTTGAATTGTTTATTATATTTTGTATGAAAATTTGAGAAATTTGTAATGATGAGATGAGATGAGATGGGTTGAGAGTATTTATGTATCCAAACGGGGCTCGACTCTAGTGGCACTTTAATTTCTTGAAAGTTTGTTACCATCATAAGTATTAAGATTGCTGGGCTTCTCATTTTCTGAAATTCATACATGGACACAAATTTCTACTAATAGAGTTTATTTGACCCTTCATTTAAGGAGAGTTAAGGGGGCTAAAAATGCACATTTTTTAAAATAATTAAACTATTGAAAAAGAAAGTCATTTTAGTATGGTGATTATCTCATCTTATTCAAATTAAGCATAGTGCTACCAAGTTTCTTTTTTTTTTTTTTAAGAAAAAAATCCAAGTCATCAAAATATATTGGAAAACCCCTAGGGGTTGGCTCAAGTGGTAAATGCCTTGGTCTTTGAGGTATGCTCCCTCCAGGTCTTAGGTTCAAATCCCACTAGGTGCAAACAATCTATAGGGGCTATCGGATTGGCTGATTTTTCCGTTGAATCACCCAAATTGCACTTGCGGGAAACTCTTGCCGAGAGCCTGTGCATCCCCGGGATTAGTCAGGATGCTATTCTAGGACACCCTGTACCAATCAAACAAAAGAAATATATTGGAAAATGTTTGGGCATTAATTGATTCCACTAGATTTCTCGTGTTAATAATGAACAGAAAAACCCCTAGGGGTTGGCTCAAGTGGTAAAAGCCTTGGGTTTTGGGATATGCTTCCCTCAGGTCTAAGGTTCAAATTCTCTTGAGTGCAAACAATCTCTAGGGGTCATCGGAGTGAGGGATTTTCTCTTGAATTACCCGAGGTGCACTTGCGGAAAACTCCTTACTGAGAGCCTGTGCATGATCTTAATGGTGGACCTTCTATATCCAATAGGACTTCTCCTGGATTGCTTAATAAACTGTTCTAGTGGGTGTGTTTGTGTATTTAGGATTTACTCCCAACAGGTGGGTCCGAAAGGCCCTGCCTTGGTGAGGTTCTATTTCACAAAACAAAATATGGATCTTTCAATTTGTTGAAACCCATTGTATTCTGTGCAGGGCAAAGACTACAGGACCCAGTTTCAACTGGGAAATGGTGCCTTATTTGGAGCAAATTATATTCAGGTATAAGATATGCATTATTGTGATGTCTTTATCTTTATTTTGGTTTATTGTCTTTAAAACCCTGTTGTGGTGGTTGGATTATAAACAATTTTGTAAAAAGTGTATTATGAACTTATAAAAAATTATATTGAAAATCTGCTCATGGGTATATGGAAATAAATGAGCAGTATCAGTCATAGGTGGCATGTAGTATAGAATTTCTTGATGTAATCTGTTTGTATTATGGAAAGACCAGCCTGGAATAAAATAGTCAACTACAGGAACTGAGAAACATGATGTTTTTAAACTCTTGTCTAGCTATGACCATATAGAGAGATCATTCATTGTAGGCCCCGGTTCCTGCAAAAGATCGTTCCACCTAATATTCTCTTCAAGCATACAAAGATAGTTTTCATGATGATGCTTATATGGCCTCATCCAAAACTGCTTAGAATTTTATCCAAGCATCCTTTAGAATTTTACTTATAAAAAAAAAAGTTAAATGGCGCTGACCTTGTAGTTAGTGTGTTTTATCCTTTTCTTAATTTAATTTATTTAAATTTGGTTGATTTTTTTATGAGAATGGTAAGTTATATTAACGATCAAAAGGATAATATTCAAGTATATGGGGACTATGCATAAGATACACCTAACTAGAAAAAAAAAAAAAAATGAGCAGGCATCCAATGGTACAAAATGTATTAAAAAAGAAAGCTTTGAGTTCCCCTGTTGCCCTTGTGTTTCTTTCTAACCATATGCATCATTAAACAAATTGGGATCAGTCTCCGCAAGATCCTATTGGAATAACTCTCAAGTCTTCCTTTTCAACATGCTAGTAAGTTTTCCATCCATCTAGCCATCACCCAATCTAGCCTAAAGAGAACAAAAACTGCTTGCCTCATAGTTCTAGCTATCTTACAATGAAGTAAGAGGTGATCCATGGCTTCCCCATCTATCCCACGCCTGTAATATAAATTTACCACGTCATGTCTCGTACATTGTTTTTCAAGATAAGGATCTTCCCTATTGCAGCCATTCAGAGATCAATGCACTATGAAGTTTCTTGACCTCAAAAACCCGTCTCTTGGACAGAACCAATGTATTTTGTCTTCCCCATCTTGTCTCAATCGAGCAAAATAAAACTGACTGTGAAATGAGTTAAAGAGATCCATCTCCAAATCCTGTGCTGCTATGATAAATTCTACTTCCCATTGAGAAGATTTACTTGAAATTTAGAACCAGGAGTGATGCCCAAGGAAGAAGAGCCAAACCCGCCTGAATTCTAAAGACGGAAGCTTGTCTCTGTCATAGGAGCGCATCATTTTGAGTTGTATCTAGTTACCTATCAAAAAAAGATTTACTTGAAAATTGTAAATGATCAGCATCGATGCATCCTTTGCCCGAGCAATGAGGAAATAGATTTCGAAAGAACCCACTAAGAGGCTTATCTCCACAATATAGATCATGCTAGAACTTTTTCTTTTGTTTGAAGTTTTAACATGTGGAGATACACTTATTCTACTTCTAAGATTATGGATAGAAATTCAAAACGTGTGGTATTTCAAAGATAGCTAGATCATAATGGGTTCAATGCACTAGAAATCTAGAATGTGAAAGATTTTTGGAACAAATCAAGAAACAAGTTTATTAAGGCCAATTCTCTCTTTCCTTTTGCTGATGGGTGATATGACTCTGAAGATCTGCTAGAGCGACTAAATAGTTGGCATATAAGGGCTCGTTTGGACACTTCAAATATCTCAGAATATATGTGAATATTAGTAAAATGGTTTGATTTAAGATGTTTTATTGGGTTTTGGGAAAGGAGAGAGAAAAAGTTGAATAAAAATATTATAAAATTAAAAAATTGTTTGAATATAATTTTTAATATTATATATGTTTTGAGATTTGAAAAAGTTGTATTGCTTTTTGTGTTTTGTTTGGAAGTTTGGGAAAGTTTTTTTTTTTTTTGAAAGTTGTAATGATTATGTAATGACTAGATGAAAAAGTTGAAGATTTGAAATTGAAAAATGTTTTGTATTTAAGTGATGTTTGGGAAGGAAATATCTAAGAATACATTGTTACACAAACAAGGCCTAAAAGATGCCATACCAACTAACTGGTAACCATGAATTATAACTAATAATTAAATCATAAAAAATGGGGAAACTAATGTTCACAGTGAGCATTCTTATTCGCTGCCACGCATTTGCAAAGTCTAGGTAGATTGTTATTGGGTCCATTACAGTCTAAAGAGTTCAAACTTTTTCCTGCTTTTCTATTTCCAAATTTGTTGGTTAAAACTTTAACCTTCCTTTCATTTCTAGGAGGTTTGGTGTTGCCAAATGGTGGTAATATACTGGTTGTTTTCAACATAGGGCAATTTAAGAAAAATATAAGGAAGACTATGTTTGCACCCCTAAACTAACACCAATTTTTCAATTTATGACTGAAACTACCAAAATTGTCAATTTGCACCCAAACTACCTTTTTTTTTTTTTTTTGACAAATTGACGGTTTTGGTAATTTGGGGTGAAATATGAAAAAAGAGATGTAGTTGGCAGTGCAAAATGGATTTCCCCAAAAATATATGAATGTTGAATGCAGTGGTGACCATTTGTTATCCAATATGGACATATTGATTCTTCCTAGTTGCATAAAGTCCAGGTGTATGTTAACCATGTTGTTGCTTCTGCATTTTTTTTTATCTTCTCCAATTTTTTGACTAAAAGTTAGAAACTCAAAATTATGACTTTTTTTTTCAAAAAAAAAAAAATTATATTGATACAACTCTCCTATCATAATGCCTATTAAGCCTCGGACTGGGTAAGTGGAGTATGATGAAGTGAATGAGCATGGCAAAGATGTATTGAGTGGCGAGCCCCACATTGATTCATTACTACGTGTAACCAAGTTTTATAATTATTTAATGAGCTCTCATTGTAACCTTAATCGGTTCTTTTGGAGTACAAGCCCAGATGTCACTTGATCTTTGTGTGGGTTGTTACAAATGCTATCAAAGCCAATATTGTAATAACTTGTGGCATTAAGACTCTCAGGGCGATGTTTGGGCCTGATGAAGATGTTAGGGATTTGAGTGGAGGAGATTGTAATGCTGCTAAGTCCCACATTGGGTGGGTGAAGTATAAAAGCAGTGAATGAGTATGGTAAATATGCTCCGAGTGTCAAGTCGTACATTGGTTTCTTATTGGATGGAATTGGGTTTTATAATGATTTCATCGAGTTCCCAATTGTAAACTTGATTAGTGTTTTTTTCTTAAGTACAAGTTCTGATGTTGATTGGACTTTCATTGGGTTGGGACATTTGTATATTCCATGTGCACTTGGGCAACACCTTCTTTCCCTAATAAGAAAATTTGACTTATCAAAAAATTATTCTTCATAAGATTAGAAAAGGTGCAGGATGCCACATTAATCAACTTTACTAAAGATCTTGCTTTCTTACTTTGACCAATGTGTAAGAAAGAAGGGAATATCATTTTAACTTTTAAGATCAAGGCAGAGGAAGACCAATCTACATGCTGCTGTGATGATCCTCATGGCACCTTGAATCACAAAATACATAACGTGTATATTCTACATGCCACTTAGAAAATGCTTAGAAAATTATTAATTTCTTGGATTATATTCGTGATTTTCAGTTTTAGTAGCTTGGTATGTTCTTTGGACTGGAATGATAAATTCCAAAAGAAAATCTTTTTTCCAAAATGCCTTGAAATTACAGAACCTATATTGTTGATCCTGATGCTAGGCATTGCGGATATGCTGTATGATATTGCTTTAAATTACCATGCTATTGTCATTCTGTTTTTCTGCATTTGCAATCATCAACCTCTCTCTTTCTAGAGAGAGAGCGAAAGAGAGGAGAGGATTAAGTATTTTCTGAGAGAACTTAGTTTTTTTCAGAGTGTGACCCCCCATTTATCTTTTGGTGGTGAAGTATTTTGGGCTGGTCAGCATCGGAAATCTGGCATTGGTTATGCTGCTCGATACAACACAGATAAGATGGTATGCTGGCTACAGTTTTTTTTTTATTGCACAATCATTATAAAAACAATGTACTGATTTTTTATGCATTTAAAGTTATTTATTTATTTTCCTATATAAGCTTCTCTGTTCTTTTCTACGCTATTAAGATTTTGTCTTTTCTTGTTTCTGTTGTGAAATTCCCTGTGGCTGCCTTTTTTCCCCTAATAACATGTCACAATTGCTGACTGGCGTTCTTTGCCGACAAAAAATAAAAAATTGCTGACTGGCTTAAAGAGCTAGGCAAAGTGATAAGTATCTGTGGTGTACATTTTTGCTCTTCCCAAAAACTGAATGGCTCCTGAATACATTATGAGATGGTATAATCTCGCATGGAGAACCCTTTGGTTCAAGTTTTGGTGTAAACCCAAATATTATGTGACTTTGTATTTATTATTAAGACAATGAAAGTGATGGTAATCTTTCTTTACTGTGGATTCTGTGACACTCTAGTTTTCAACCCTTCTTTGCAGACCTGTGATATTTGAGGTCTTCTTTTCTTACTATCTAAAATACGGTTTCCCAGTAGCTGCCTAGAGTTTGGAGTTCCATACTTCAGCAGGCTAAGTTTCTCTGTTATTGTTGTATTGTTGAACGTTGAGCTTCTTTATTCCCTTGTGTGGAAAACCATATATGCATGGTAGTGGGGATAACTTTATGTTGCTCACTTAAAACCAATCGACAGAGGTGCTGAGGAATATATCTTATTTTCTATCAACTCATTTGTGTGTTCTAAATTCACATCCATGTTTATACTTCATGTGAGTCTGTGTTTTACATGTTGGCATAAGCTTGGTTCTTTTATGGTAAAAAATTTTTCACTTCTTGCTACCTATTAGATAGCATTTATGCCGTCTGTTATATTCATTTGTTCTAATGAACTCTATAAGTGGGAGTAGAATTTTTTTTTTTTTTTTTGGGAAAATTTTTTTATGCATTTGGGAATTTGGATAAAAAGATATTTGGTTCCTTTCGGGGCTGGCAGAAACATTCATGCTTTTTTTCCAACTTTTATTGGTGAATTTTTCTTGGCTTGTATTACCAATTTTCCCGCAGGTTGCCACAGGGCAAGTTGCTAGTACAGGATTGGTTGCTCTGAGCTATGTTCAGAAGGTATCTGAGAAGGTGAGTAAATTTAGCTTTTGAGATATTTGTTATGATTGTTACAAGTTTTATTTCTTACACCGTTGTCTTCCGTTTTAGGTTTCTCTAGCATCAGACTTCATGTACAACTACATGTCAAAAGATGTCACGGCCAGTTTTGGTTATGATTACATACTTCGACAGGTAGTTTCAGCTTTTGTAAACGCTCTTACATCCTTAAGTTGTTATATTTTGTCTGTTATTTCATTTACTGTTTAGCTATTTTATATTCCATGTGTGGTTGGTTATCAAATATGACTACATTAATTAGATTAAGATGTGAGAGGTAAGATTGATAGATTTCTTCAGCATCTTCATTATAATGGATATATCTTTTTTTGGCAGTCTGACTCTGGGCCTAGTCCATAGGCAAGTTTAGACAAACCCTCAAACTGAATTGCACTCAATTGACACGAGAGTTTAGGATATGCTTGCTTTGTATGCTTTAATCAGGTGGGTACGTATACAACTAGAACATGCAGCTAGTAGGTACAATACAAATTGTTTTGCTGTTAATAGATTACTGTGTTTAGTCTCTCCCTCTGTCTTTCTCTGCACCAATATAGGATAGCCCTGGAATCTTTTTTTTTTTTTTTTTTTTTTATAAGTCAAAGGAACAAGTTAAATAGCCCTGGAATCTTTTTTACACACTTTCCTTCTTTTGCCATGCCTGTCCACATTTAATTTTATCAAGACACTGAAGGCCCAGCTATATGGGTGTATTTCCATTCATAAAAAGGTTTCTTGGCATAAGATGATTCCAATCAGAAATTCTAATCATCTGTGAATGACTAGCTGGATTGTATGCTTTAGTCACAATCCCATCATTCTGCTTGACTAACTTTTACGATTCTTTCAGTGCCGCCTTAGAGGGAAGATTGATTCCAATGGCTGTGCAGCTGCTTTTCTGGAAGAACGATTGAATATGGGTCTAAATTTTATTCTTTCTGGAGAGGTGAGGATCAATTCTTATATCTTTTCTCTTACCTGCATTAGTTGCGGCGAATGGTCCGGTCCTCCGGACGAACGCATAACCAGGATATGTTGCATTTATCAATGAACATAGAATTTTCACCATGGAAAAGTGTAGAAAAGTTGCATAGATTATTAACTATTAGTGTAGAACATAGAATAAATAACAGGTTATTCAAATGTTTGTCTTGCAGCTAGACCACAGGAAGAAAGACTATAAATTTGGGTTTGGGCTGACAGTTGGCGAGTAGATTAGAATGGCTACATGATGTCGTTTTATCCTCACTGTTTTGGTAGCAGCAACTTTGTGGGCTATTGCTTTATTTCTCCCATGTCGCAGATCAGTTTTGTACTTGTAACATTATTTCTGGGTAGCTTTAGATGCTGCCTGCCTGCCACAATTCAAGCGGTTATATTGATTGATTTTAGTCTTGTCGCCGTAGGGCTGTAGAATGAGATCAAATCATGAAATTGAAGATACTGAAACTTGATTATCTTGCTTCCATCTCTCTCTGTTTATTGAGTGAGAGATATCGGAAAAGCATTAAAAAAAAAAAAAGAAAAAAAAAAGTTGGAATTTACATTATGCACCTTCAAACTACCATCTTTTTTTCAGTTTGCACGCTAAACTATCAAGATTGACTGTTGACTTTTAAACTTTCAAATTTTTAAAAATGTGCCCTTGGTAAAATTCTGACCGTTGAGATCTTTTAATTGTTGGATTTTAATTGAGTGCGTAAATTATATAAAGTTTGGTAGTTTAAAGGTGTCAACTGTTACTCGAGCGTTCCCAGCCGGCTAGGGAAAAGATTTCACATGTCTACAACCCACTCTCTATTGTAACCATTCATTTCTATTATTTTAATTAAAATATTATTCTCTTACAATCATTATTTCTCTTACAATCATTATTTCTCTTACTCTTCCAACTATTATATTTTTCAAAATCTATATTTTTTCAACTTTTTTTTTTATATTTCTCTAACAATTATATTTACGATTTTTTTTCCAAATTTTCTTCCCTAACGATCATTTTTTAAAAAAAAAAATCTTTTAATTTTTTCTAACAACCATATTTTTCAAAATTTGTCTTTTTCTAACTATAAGAAATTTTTAAAATTTCCAGACTTTCTAATGATCATTATTTTTAAAAAAGTATCCTTATCTAACGGTCATATTCTTGAAAAACATTTTCTTCAGACGATCATAAATTTTCTTTCAATAAAATAAGTTCATTTTTCTTCCAACATCATTCTAAGTTTCTTTTCTATTGAATCTCAATTCTTACTCTTATGGCTTGTCAGTTTTTTAAAAATCATTCTTTCTTTCGCAATATATTTCTTAATGACTTCATAGATGAGTTAGAGATTAATGATGTTATGGAGAAGAAGAAAGATCGGTGATTGAGCTAAATTATTGTATATTTTATACATTTAGAATCAATATATTTCAATTGTTTCATGACATTATTATTAGTTTTAGATGGAAAAATAGTTAAGAGACATAAATCCAAATTTTGATTTAAATTGATTGATAGCACAGTTTGTCAGAGTTGGCAAAAGGTTTGGTTTGGTGAGATTGCTATTAGACGAAAAGAGAAAGCAAAAACATGAGGAAGACAATAGAGTGAGGAAAATGTTGATCAATTCTATTCAGTGTGTAAACTAAGCTGTACATTATATGCTATTTATCTAAGAAGAAAATAATATTATGTACAAATGAATATACTAAATTGCCCCTAAACAACTATACACATTTCAGGAAGTTTGAGTATGTTGGGATTTCAGGAGGCACACAATGTTGTTGGCATAGCTGTTGAGTGATCTGTTTTGCTCATTACGTGTAGTGGCATAATCATCATCTAGTAGTATCCCCCCGCAAGATGAAGAATAGATATTTTCTATTCCCATCTTGAATAGAAGAGATGCAAACTGAGATGAAGGTAATGCCTTTGTGAAAACATCTGCAAGTTGTAAGGTTGAGTGAACATGGTAGGTGCAAGAAAATCTGTTTGTATTTTATCTTGGATGAGATGACAATCGAGCTTAATATGTTTTGTGTGTTCATGAAGACAGGATTCATAGCAATATGGAGTGCAGCTTGATTGTCGTAGTACAAGTCAACTAGTAGCGAGAGAGAATTGTTCAAATTCTTGAGAATATAAGACAACCATTGTAATTCACAAGAGGTGGTGGTCATTGCCCTATATTCAGCTTCAGCCGAGGAGCGAGATACTACAGTTTGTTTCTTCGAATGCCTGTATAACCACGACGTATTAGGCCGAGTATTAGGAGAAGATACAAAAACTTGTGATAGAGCATCGAGAATCAAGGCAAGAGGCCCAATCCAAATCTGTATAACCACAAAGTAGGAGTGAAGAACTTGAAGAAAATAGGAGACCTTGGCCCCGCACATTCTTTATGTATCGAAGAACTTGCTGAGCTGTATGGAGATGTGAAGAGATCGGTGTGGTCATGAATTGGCTCAAAATATGGACGACATAGCTTATATTAGGCCGAGTAATTGTGAGGTAAATTAAATGACAAACTAAGAGCCGATAGGGGAGAGGATCAAAGAGAAGCTTGCTGTCATCTTTCCTGAGTTTCAAATTTTGATCCATGGGTAACTTGAGTGGATAAGTGCCAAGGGAACCAGCATTAGATAAAATCTCCGAAGCGTATTTCCGTTGGCAAATTGAAATTCCTTTGGATGAACGAGCGACTTCGATGCCAAGAAAATATCTAATATCTCCAAGACATTTGATGCGAAAATGATCATTGAGAGAGTGTTGAAGGGCAACAATGGAATCCAAGTCGGAGCTAGCCACGATGATGTTGTCGACATAAACTAGAAGGGTCGTGAATGAGCCATTGTGTAGGTGTGTGAAGAGACTGTAATTTGCAATGGACTGCTGAAAACCAAAGACAATTAAGGCATTAGAAAACTTAGAGTACCATTGTCTTGATTGTTTTAAGCCATAAAAGACTTTTGTTGAGTCGGCAAACTTGGGTCGGAGATCCTTTGAAATAGCTAGGGGCTTTCGCATGTACACTTCCTCCTCTAAGTCACCATGGAGGAAGGCATTTTGAATATCAAATTGCCGTAGAAACCAGCCCTTAATAGAGGCAACTGCCAAGAGAGTGCGAAAGGTGACCAATTTGGCCACGGGTGAAAAGGTTTTGTTGTAGTCAAGACCTTTTTGTTGTGTGAAACCTTTGGCAACTAGGCATGCCTTGTATCGCTCAATAGTTCCATCGGAATGATGCTTAACTTTTAAGACCCATTTGGAGTCAATTGAGTGTTTTCAAGGGGGCAGCTCGACTAAAGTCCAAGTGTTGTTGAGTTTGAGAGCTAATATTTCAGAAGTCATAGCCTTGCACCAGTTGGGATTCTTAATTTCTTCACCATAAGATGTAGGTTCAAAAGTAGAAGAGATGGAAGATGCAAATGCATGATAAGAAGGTGATAGTTTATGAAAAGAAAGGGAAGATGATAGAGGAAAATGTTTACTTGAGATGCAAGGCATTGCCAAGGACTGATGGAGAAGAAGTAGAACTGGCAGCACAAGTATCCTGTGAAGATGAATTTTGCATAGTCTGAGGTGGTGGGGGAATGAGAAGGGAGGGGCAGATATAATCATGTAAATGTGGGGGAGGGTGAGGAGTACGAGTTGAGCGTCGAAAAAATGGAGATGAATTAAGGGATGATTCTTCAATGGAAGCTGGGTTAGTGGGTGCTTCGGATGAAGTGGGAGCAGGGTTAATAAGTGTTCGGATGAGATGGGAGTTGTTTATGAGTGTTTCGGATGAGGTGGGAGGTGATACATGTGCGTTGACAGGAATTGAGTCAGGGTCAGGAAGTAGAATGTTGGGAAAATTAGGATTAGGAGAGGGGATAGAAGAACTGGGGAGAAGATATGGTGTGTGAAAAGGACATAGATGTTCATGGAAGATAACGTCCCTAGAAACAAATATTTTGTGTGTGTCAAGATCAAGTGGACAATAGCCTTTGACGCCAAAGGGGTATCCGAGAAAGGCACATCGTCTACTTTGGGGATCAAATTTGTATCGGTTTCGAGAAGTTGTGGAAGCAAAAGCGAGGCACCCAAAGACTCGAAGATGGGAATATGAGGGAGGTTTGTGGAAAAGAACTTCAAAAGGAGACCTGTTTTGAAGGAGTGGAGTGGGCACCCGATTTATTAAGTATGTTGTAGTGAGAATACAATCTAACAAAAAATGTAAAGGCATGCCAGATTGAAATCTAAAAGCTCGAGCTACTTGAAGAAGGTGTCTATGTTTTCGTTCAACCAAACCATTTTGTTGGGGGTCTTGACACAAGAGTTTTGATGGATGATGTCGTGGTCAGAATAAAAATTGTTCATGGAAAATTCTAAGCCATTGTCACTACATAAGATTTTGACTTGAATGCTAAATTGAGTAACGACTAAATGGCAAAAAGTTTTAATACAAGGTCATGCATGAGATTTATTTTTCAAAATGTAAACCCAAGTACAAAGAGAGAAGTCGTCAACAATAGTAAGAAAGAAACGTGAACTATCATGGGCTGGGATTGAGTGTGGGCCCCATAAGTCACAGTGCACTAAATCAAAACAACCATGAGTAGAATGAGTGCTAGAAGGAAAAGGCAAACGTGTTTGTTTGGTGAGAGGGCAAATTAAACAAGGTAAGTTTTTGTTTGTATTCATTTGCGTAATTACATGAGGATAATGGATAAGTTCCATTTGGAAAGGTAAGGTATGACCTAATCGACAGTGCCATAAATCAAAGGTGTTGTCGATAGGTTATACAACAGCTAAAATAAAAGTGTGATGATGGAAATTCTGAGATAATGTATGCACCAAGGCATGAGGCGAGACATTTTCGGTGAGGAGGTGATAGAGTACGTGTGCCATGCTACCCTTTCCAATCGTTGTCCAAGGAAAAATGCCTATATAAAACACAAGTCAGAAAGAAATATAACGCAACAATTAAGTTGTTTGGCAAGCTTTCCAGCAGATAGCAAATTAAAAGAAAACGTTGGAACACGTAAAACATTGTGAAAAATAATGGTGGTTGTTACTTGCACAATACCAGCATGAGTGACAGGTGCGAAGTCGCCATTGGGGTGTTTGACAGAGTATGAAACTGAGGATGTGATGTGAGTGAAAAAAGGACTACAAACTATATGGTCAGTAGCACTCGTGTCAATGATCCATGGTGTAGAAGAATAAAAAAGAAGATGATAAACAACAAGAGATAACAACGGTGTTAAAAGTATGTGGGTGAGGAGAGTGAACTGTTTGGAGGGGATTAGCGGAAGGGGAAGCAGGAGAATTCCTGTTATGCAACAAGGTTATGAGCTCATTGTATTGCTCCTTAGTCAACACCATGTTGGATTTAGAAGAGCTTGTGGAATTAGGGGACTCGATAGCAACAACACTGATGCGAGTTTTGTGGAGCTTGTGTGTCCGATCATTTCGCAGTGAGTACAAAGGGGAGCCTCAGTATTGCCCGACTTGAAGCATTAAGCCAAAGTGTGGTTTGTGATTTTACAATGGGAGCAGTAAGGTTTGTCCCTCTTGACAGCAAAATTGGAAGGTTTGGGAGAGAAGTTTCGAGTTGCCAAAGCAACTGAATCAACACTAGGGGTAGCCGAAGTAATGAGTTGATGGCGCTCTTGTTGTTGAATATAGGAGAAGACTTTGGTAACTGGTGGTAGTGGGTCGATGAACATAATCTGGTCTCGTACGTTGGTGAAAGAGTCATGGAGACCCATTAGAAATTGAATCACGCAATCCAATTGATAATGGTCAGAGATAACATTCGTTGAGTCACAAGAACTAATAGGTAGCGAGTCATATATAGACAACTCATTTCAAAAAGATTTTAATTTACCGTAGTAGATACTAAGGTATTAGTGTCTTGGGACAAATTGGCAAGGGTCTTCTTCAACTCATAGAGACGAGGTCCATTTTGGGGAGAGAACCGCACTTGCAACTCATCCCATAATTTATGGGCATCATCAACAAAGGCAACTGAGGGGCGTCAAGGCATGGTAATGGAGTTTTGAAGCCATGAGACAAGCATGTCCTTACATCGTTCCCAAAGATCAAAGATCGGATGAAGAGGGTTTGGAGAGGGTTCCATTAAGAAATCTGAGTTTATTTTTAGCCCGAAGAGCTCGTTGAATGGCACGAGACCAAGTAGGATAATTTTCTATGGTAAGGGGTTCGGTCACAAGCAAGGTGCCTAGGTTATCAGAAGTCTCAAGTCGGTATGGGTTGGTTGGGTCACTGAGGTCTACAAATTTGGTGGTGGGAGAATCTATGGTGGCCATTTTCACCTCTTTGATACCATGTTAGAGTTGGCAAAAGGTCTGGTTTGGTGAGGTTGCTTTCAGACGAAAAGAGAAAGCAAAAACATGCGAAAGACGATAGAGTGAGGAAAATGTTAATCAATTCTATTCAGTGTGCAAACTAAGATGTACAATATGCTATTTATCTAAGAAGAAAATAATATTATGTACAAATGAATATACCAAACTTCCCCTAAATAGCTATACACATTTCAGGAAGTTTGTTGGGATTTCGGGAGGCACGCAGTGTTGTTGGCATAGCTGTTCATTGATCTGTTTTGCTCCTTATGTATAGTGGCAGAATCATCATTTGGTAATATTGGATTAGTCGAGCTACCCCTAGAAATTAGATTGATTAAGCCCCTGGAAAACACTTAAATTAAACACCATTTGGAATCGATTAGATTAATTAAAATTTAATTAGGGCTTAATTAATTTCAGTTTTGCTAATTAACTTTTTGTTAATTAAGATTGTTTAGCTTAGTCGGTTTCTTGATTGTTTAATTTCAATTTGTTATACTTAGTTGTTTATTTTTTAGTCTTGAAATTAGTTTGACAATTTTCGTTGGTTAGTAGGTGGGTAATTTAGATTTAATTTTTTGTTTTGCCTCATTAGTTAGTTAATGTTAGATTAGTTAGTTTGCTTTATAATTTAGTGTTTAATTAGTTTTAGATCTAATGTTTAATGTGCTATTAATTAAATTAGTTTAATAAGTTACTTCTTGGTTAATTAATTTCAGCGAATTTAGTTTAGTTATTAGTTCACTGTTTTGCATCTTAGTCTTTTACTTTTCCTTGTAACACTCAAAAATCCAAAAATATGATTATGGTACATAACCAGTGTCTTTTTCATTTCCGTTGCACTCTTCCATTCATCGCACATATCACTACTTTTATTTTCTCCTTGTGGATATTTCACAATTTTACACAAGTTTGATTTTAAGCAACTTTCTCCGAGGAGACGATCTAGGAATTTTATTCCTAATTATGATGCGACACCCTCTACACTTGAAACAACTTTTGTGCTACTCATTTTTTAGTAAGCCAATTAGCACCACCTTGTCAATACATTAGGCATAATCGTTTGCAAGGCCATGAAAGACTTTTTCTTGATTATTTCGTTGAAGCACTAGTATATACTTCCAAATATTTCATACAAGATTCAGGATGAGTTGATCTCTTTTTCTTCGAATTCAGTTGCATTTGGGTAGTGATGTATTCTTAGGTATCTGTGAATAGTAGTGAAAAATAATGATAGAATATTGAATGATAGTAAATAGTAGTGAAACGTAATAATAAAATAATTAATAGTAGTGAGGTATTCTTAGTACCCAAACTACAGTCTAAGTTCGAGGCTCACGATCCATATTTTGTCCAAAGAAGAGACACTACTGGAAGATCTGGTTGTTCTGCCCTTCGATTACAGTTGCACTAAAAGTTTTGACATATGGAGTAACTGGTAATTTTGTTGATGAATATCTAAGGGTTTCAGAGACCACTGCAATGGAAAGTCTAAAACTATTTGCCAAAGCAGTGGTTTACATTTTTTAGGACCAATATTTGAGATCACCAACAAACCATGATGTTTCGAGAGTGTTAGTGATTAATGAAAGTTGTGGTTTCCCAAAAAATGTTGGGAAGCATTAATTACATACATTGGCAATGGAAAAATTGTCCAAATACATGGAAAGATATGTATTCTGGCCATGGTCGTGAAAGTAACTATTATTTTTGAAGTGATTGCATCTCATGATCTTTGGATATGACATGCATTTTTTTAGTTGCTTGGATATCATAATGACATCAATCTCTTGTAAATATCTTTTTGTATTTAGTGGGTTTGCTCAAGAATATGCTTCTTGAGTAAATCACTCAATTAATAGTCATGATTATACAATGGCATACTACCTTGTTGATAGTATATACCCACGATGCTCAACATTTGTCCAAAAAATTCCAACCCAATAGGTGCAAAAAATAAATATTTTTCTGCATTCAAGAATCTACAATGAAGGATATAGATTGTGCATTTGGAGTGCTCCAAGCATGTTTTGCCATTATGCCTCAACCTGCGCGGATGCTCAAAGTCTCTGTGCTCAAGGATATAATTAAGGCATGTATAATTATTCATAGCATGATTGTTGAAGATGAGCGAGATGTGCAAGAGATGGATTTCAACTATGAACAAATAGATGTAAATCCTATTGCACCAGTATACGCGATCAAAAGGATATGCTTAAGGAGTTCATTCATGGACAACTTTGCATTAAAGATCGAAAAACTCATTCACCACTTCAGTCAGACCTTGTTAAGCACCTATGGCTACTACTACATGAAGAATCATAGGAAGTTGGGAAATTTAAATGTGTTCTTAGTTTTATTGTATTTACAAACTCGTGTGTCACAATATATTTTTATATTGAAAGTTTAAGAATGACCTTGTTTGAGTAAAATTATTATATCTTTCAATATATTAACCAGATAAATACAAATATAGAATCGTTGGAATCCTAATAAAAAATCTACAACTTTGTAGTTCATAAAAAATTTCCAATTCTAATGTTTAGTAGGCCAAAACGAGCTGTGACATTAATAGAAAAACCTAGGTAGAAAAATTTGTATTTCTAGTGAATTCAATCTAGTTGCAAAATATCATGACATACCAAAAGCTATCAAATTAAACATAATAATTCAAATATCATACCATATCAAAATGTAGAAAAGTAGTTATTACCAAAACATTTTTTTAAAATCACTAATGGCAACTAGTTGCTAGATCTTCGCTTTTCAAATATTTCCACTTGTCGTTGGTGTCAATATGTTTGTTGCATTTGAGTCATCCTACTTGTGTCCATTATCATTATTCTCTCATCCTGATCCAATTGTTGCAATTGAAAATTTCCCTTTCTATATCAATTATCTCCTTTTCAATATTCATTTCTCTTCCTCAATATAAAATCTCCATTCTTGTTCTAATTACTTCAATTGAAGCCTTTCCATTTCCAAGTAAATTAGCTCTTATCCTTGATTACGTGCCTCCTCGAGACATTCCACTTACTTCTTCATGAATGCCACAACATCTTCAGAGGGACTATATTTTCTCTTCCTTCTAGCCTTTTCAGCTTTTCTACCTATTGGTCTCATGATGTCTACATTAGTATCATGAAATGCATTATCCTCCCCAACTTGATTTATTCAATCTAGAGTGTGAGGATTGAACTTTGAAGATACTGTAATAGATGACTTTCTTCTTGCTTTTTCCTTGGGCCCCTGTTGCAACCATTTTGGTTGGTCCCTCAACAAAAATCAACAATGTTCAAATGAAAATGAACTTTTTTTTATGGTTTGATACATAATCTTTGCCTTGACAATCTAAAGAATTAAGGTAAATAAAATAAATAAGTATTGGTAATTTGAGGTATTGATATTGCATTTAATATAAGTTATAACCTTGTCATGCTTGGTAACACCACTTTGATTTTGATATTCAACTTGAGCTGGACATTAACAAAACTCATTGGTTACTTGTTGAATTTTCAACCACTGATTCATTAAGGAATTAGAACTGCATACACTTGTAGTTGGGAAGTCCTTATGTTCAAGAAGTATGTGGTAACTCGGTCCCAATGTGGTTGATATTTTTGGTAAGCTCCATGAACTGCATCAAGGCTAACATTTAGCTACAATGATTCAAGAAACTTGTCTTCCTCTATAGAGAAGTTGTCACCCCCATTGTATTTTCTTAGTACAAATTGTTTCTTGATGTTGAGAGTCTTGGATAGACATTGGAAAATTTTAAGATTCTTCCAAAAAATTAGTTGTCAATGTTAATATCTCCTTGCAAAAGACTTGTGAAAAATATATTTCCTTGATATTAGGAATCCATCCTAAGAGGCAACATAGTAAATACTGCTTTAAAACTTGAATAATGAGCCATAAAACCTACACCAAAGGCATGGACACTAATTTTTTAATTGAAGAATTTTCTATTTTTTTTTTAATTCTCAACTCCCTAATTTGTAAGAAAAAAAATTACTAGTCAACTTGTCCTTATTAGAAAGAGTCAAGGACACTAACTTTTTTTCTTAAAATTATCAGATGAACGCATGTCTCATTAGATCTAGTAACCTTAAATGTGGGGCCAAATAAATGTTTAATAAAAATCAAACCCTGGCTAAAGAGAGGCCAGTGATCAAACCATATGCTTCAGCCTTATTTAGTAGGGTGCTAAGGGCTTCTGAAACTAGGATGGAAAGGAAGGGTGAGAAGGGATCACCTTGCCTAATGCCTAATGCCTCTAAAATGATTGAAGCTTTTCTATGGAGATCTATTAATGATAAGGGAATAGGACACAATAGATTACCCACTGCATTATAAGGTCATTCCATCTTTTTGCAAATATCATCTTGTGCCCCTCCCCCCCAAAGTTCTTTTGCTTTGGTGTGCTGCCATTTCTAGGTTAATAAGATAAGGGTAGACTCCTTCTCGTAGACAGGGGAAGCTCAATAATTGTATTTTTTAGTACAAGTTAGACAATGCAGACACAATGCTATACCTAGAGTCTGATTTTTTTTCACAGTCTAAATCTCAGATTGAAATCCTATAAAGAACTAAACACGTTTCCAAAATTGTCACGTAGGGTCTCTTTTCCTTTCCTTATAGGGCAAGAGTCAAACTTAAGATTTTGAGGTCAATTCTTTTCTTTGTCTAACAGAAGGGTGAAGGTCCGATTCTTAGGAAACTAGACAGAGCACTTGTTAATGCTGAGTGGGAGAGCAGATTCACTGGGTCAAAAGCAATTCCATAACTGCCCTTCAAGAACCTCCATTCAACTCTATCATATGTTTTGCTCATGTCTAGCTTTAGGGCCATACAATTATCTCTTCCTTTCATTCTATTTCTCAAATAGACTCGAAAGCCACTATCACATTATTAATAATGAGCTTGCCAAGAACAAAAACACAATGAGTTGGGGAAAGGATTTATGGGAGTATAGACCAATCCAGGATCTTTGCAATTTTATAAAGTACATTACAGAGGCTGATTGGTTTGAACTCAGTTACCTTTGATGGGCTTTTGTCTTTGGGATAAGGGCAATGTAAGTGTCATTACCCATCATTTCCTAATGGTTTTAGTAAAAAGCAACAGTAAAACCATCTGGGCTAGGGGAGCCTTGGAGTTTATGGTAAATACAACTTCATTGACTTCCATTACAAAGAAATCTCGGGTAAAAGTGATATTCATTTCTGCCTGGTAGAAATTTTGAAAAATGTTACTAATTTCTATTGGCTCAGAAGTGGTATAGCCTTTCCCATTAGTAATGCTCAAAATTATGTTGGTTTTTCTCCTTTGGCTAGTATACTTATGGAAATACTTGGTGTTCTTGTCCCACATTTGTTTATCCATTTGCTCAGCCACATTCGTTTAGCCCTTTGCTTAGCCACATTTGTTTAGCCCTTTTCTTTCATTTTGTGTCTTCCTCTTCTAGTAACTGTTCCACCTCCTTCTACAACTGTTTGATTGCATTTTTAAGGCTACCATCATTAGTCTCTTGTAAGCTCTTGATCAAATCAAGCTTTCAGTTGATAAGCTTTCCTTGACCTTTATGAAAATCCTTACTCCATTACTTTAATCTCAGTTGACACCCTTTTAACCCGACAGTAGCTTCTGTTAACAGATTAGAGGAGCTCAAAGTACCAAACCATGCACCTTGAACTACTTGGTTACAACCCTATTTTTTAGTCCAACTAACATCATATTTAAATATCCTCTCATTCATTCTATTTCCATCCAGACTTTGCAAATAAATACGAAGAGGACTATGGTTTGAGCAGTTGGCAGCCATATTGCTAACAATGTATTTGTCATACAAATTGAATTCAAATTACTAAAATTCGTTATTTTAATTAGATTTTTAACTCTACGTGGTTTAAGAAAAATCAGATTGATCTATTCGTCAAAATTCCAATCAGTAAAGGCACATCAACACCATTCACAGTTCAACACATATAATTTCACAAGCTACATGTATAAAAATCTAAGATATTTTAAAAACATAAATAGAAAAAAATTAAATAAGTCCAAAATTAAAAAATAAGGAAAAAGTAAATTAAAAATTGAAAACAAAACCACCTTGGCAAATCAGGGCGCAACCACCTTGGCCTCCCTCTTTTTAAGCTACATTTCATTTCAATTTAATATAATTTTTGTATTCTTTTTATGGGATTTCTTTATTTAAAATTTGGTTTCATTTGCCTTTAAAATGTTTTTATATATTATTTTAGGTTCTTTTAGTATATTTTTTTAATGTTTATACATGTGGCCGCACACATCTTCAAGCAGTGTTTGTTGGTAGGAGTCCTGCTATATAATCTCCCCACTGTAGCACAACCTCCACACACTACTTATGTGTGTGTGTGTTTTTTTTTAAATCAAATGTGTGAATGTACATAAATATTTTGGCATTTCCACCCCCCCGGACCCCTACGTCCCCCCTCCCCCAAGCGTTCTTGCCCCAGCTCGACTCTCTTTCGTACGGAAATGTGTGAATGTAGCCCGCAGTGTTGCTTCTCATCGTCTTCTTTTGAACGACGTCATCTGTGGTCGCAAACAATGGTTTATTCTGATAGAAGGGTTTATGTTAAAATGTGAGGTAGATGCTCAATGCCCGCCCAGATTCCTCAGTTCATGATTGCAATTTCAAAGCATAATTACGTGTAAATAATTGTTGTGCTATATATATATATATATATAATATGATGTTTGGACTATTGATCAATACGCTTCTGGTGTGAAATCGCTCTGAATGTGATGCAGGGTTTTATTGCATGCATTGGACCACTTCAATACAAGGCTAGCTTGATGCCAAGGCCTGCTTTGATGGCAAAAGACCCATTTCTCCAAAATGGAGAACTTGGGTTCGATCCCCCTCCCCCAATGTATATAAAAAAAAAAAAAATACAAGGCTAGCTCCTGAGATATTACATTCAGTTTGGCCCTTTTGATATTTTCTTGAACTTTCTTTGATAGGATATGCCTTAGGTGTGTGTAACCAGAATTTTCCCTTAGTTTCAGCTACCAAACAACCCACAGGGTGTGTTACAGACTATATATTGACAGACTTCACAAAAGGTAAACCTTTTCCAGTTTCCAAATCTAAATAATCACGAATTCAAGCTCCAACAATACCCACCACCAAATTTCTCGATTTTTCTCAACAACAATAAAAACCCTGAAAGAAGAAGAAGCGATACTTAGCCTACATAGTCACATAAAAGTAAACCTCTCCAACTCGTGTAATTTATTTTTGGAAAAATGCCAACCGTGTGTTACCGTTGGACGGAAGCTCAACTCACAGTATGGAGTTTGAAAGCGAGATCGAGGGTTTCAAGGGTGAGAGATGTGACGAAGGGGTTGGGGTGAAAGGTGAGGACGACATCTTCTAGGGTTTTATGGGTGAGAGACGTGAAGGGGCTAGGTTGAAGGGAGTGATCTGTTGCTGGGGTACTAGTTGGGGTGGGCATCGACATGCGGGAGATATGGGAGAAGAGGTCGTTTGCTCGTTGTCTTGGTTATGGAAAGAGGGAGAAGTAGGGAGCCGAGTGAGAGAAACTCGAGTGAGAGAAGTCTGAGAGAAGTGGGTGACTGAACCGTGAGTGGGTGAAGAGCCGAGTTTGGCACATCAGGTGTGTGGTGTGCGACCTGCAGACCGGAGGTTGGGTAGACTTTTTAATTCTTGTTGCTAATGTAATGCTACTAATGGATTTTGATGAAGGGGCCAATTTGGTATTTCTTAAAATTATAAAGAGTTAAAAATCTAATTAAACACACAGAGTAACTTGACTTTAAAGAGAAGCAAAATCGAATATATTTAACCTTACCAAGCAAATTCTCAAACTTTTTTTTTCCCAAATATATTAATATTTTGAAAATTTTGGTCCAACACTCATTGTACCTTGGCACTTGCTTAGTTTTTTGCTTTGTGGAATAACATTCTATTATTATATTAATATAACGAGAGTTGTTGCTTCTTGAGCCAGACCGAAACAGAGAGAAAGACAACAATCAAACTCCAAATGACAGGAATTGAGGGACAAAACCAAGAAATGGAAGAGAGAAACAGAGAGAAAATGCAGGGAAATGGAAGGCGAGGGAAGGGAACTGAAAATAGAAAAAATTGAGGGAAGAGAGAGGTTTTGACCGTTGTAGTGTGAAATAAAATAATAAAATAAAAACATGATCGAGCTATCGTAACAGGTCAAATATGACCCAAGGGTGGGAAACATTGTAACTCAAAGCCAGTTTTATTTGGATTTGCCTAATCCAGTGCATGTGTTTTTTATGCTCTATTAGGCAAAGTTTTGACTTCGATAGAGAATGCTTAAATCAATGAAGATGCTCTTATAAATTCTGTCAATTCTTACTTATGGAAAGAGACCTCACAGTTCATGGACTTGCAGAAAATTTAGATTTCGTTTAGAAAATAATATAAAAATTTGAGAGAAAAATAATTAAAATTTCGTAATATTCATTTTTAAATAATTATAGGTTTTGACAAAAAAAAAAAAAAAAAAACATAAGCTGTCATGGCATTATTACCAATACAAACTTATCTTTCTAATCTGTATTTTAAAAATAATTTCTATTATAACAACTATTATTATTATTATATTCTAAATTATTATTTAATTTTTTTAAAATTAAAAATTTCAAATGAAATGTTAGTGATTGGTAGGGGTGTAAACAAAACCCAGCAAAACCAGTCCGAACCAGCCCGGTCCGAAGAGAAAACCCGGTTCCGATTCTAGACTTTTTAGGTCTGGACCAACGGTTCCATTAAAGGTTTTATTTTTCTCTATAAAATCTTTTCTTTTCCCATAGCAATACGTACACCAGGCAATCTTGATAATTAGTTTCTTCTAGAGCCTAATATATATATATATATATATATATACATATACGATTTTTTACTTTAGAAAGTACTTGTAAAAAATTCTCCTTAAAATTTGGATCTTTTTATTAATAGTGGAATTAAAATAATTAAATTATCTAAGATTTTATGACAATTCACATGATATATAGATGATTTTAAAAAGCCAAGAGAAAATGGATTTTCATTTTGATAATTAATTGTGTTGAAAAACGAAAATATTAAGAAAAAAGTGTGCTTTAATTTTTTCTTGTATTTATAAAGTTCTAAAACCAAATGGATATATTTATATCTGTAATAACTAGCTATTTCTTATATGTTTTGGCCTCTACTGATCAGAAAACCGTCTAAATTCACCATTACCATACTTTGCTCCACCAGAAGAAATTAAATTAATCGCCCCTAGCTCCTCATGTGACACAATTGACGTCCTCCACAGCATAAACCCAGAATCGTAAGTACGAACTACGAAGATGGATCATCGACGGCCCCAACGACGAGAATAATTATCAATTAGGCTTTATCCTGCATGCATGTTCCTAGCTAGCTAGTACTTTTTTTTTTTTCTCGGCAAGTAAAGTATTTATAGATAAACTAACGGATACAATATATAAGTTTGGTGGAGTGAGAGTCTTCTACAATCTTTCCAAATCCAACACACATTACAACACAAAAGCAAAAAATCAAAGGGGATGATCGGAGTTAAAAGATTGACTCCTACCCAATTTCTTAAGACCGCTTGGTGACGATTTTTAAATAGTTTGATGAACAGAATATAAAACTACAGCTAGAAGCCATAGTACAAAAGAGTGTGCTGCAACGTGTTGGTCTGGACTGGTTGGAAGGAACTGTCACATCCACTTTCAGTCGATCATTGGTTAAGAAAAGCGGGAATATAGTGTAGCAATCGAAAATTGTGATAAATCGTCGACGAGGGGGCGTTTCTGACGATGGTGGCTCGTTCAGGCCACGCGCCATAGTTGGAGTGAAGAGAATAGTTGAATTTGGAAGATTCGAAGCTGTAGATCCCGAAACTGCCGCGTGTGGTGGCAAAGTGCTCTCTAAGGCATGACAGCAAGTGAGGATCACGCGCAACATAAGCCGTGCGTGAGGCGAACACGCTGCATAGATAGACGGATTTCTTCTGTCAGTTTGAAGATTAGCACCTGGAGAAGCTAAAGAAGGGGCGCGTGTCCACCCTAGGTCGTCGAAAAGTAATAGATCAGCAAAAATAAACAGTGCTACTGGGAAATTAAAAAAAAAAAAAGAAAAAGAAAAAAACATAGATAAACGGAAATAAAGGCCATGGCCGGCAAGGAAGGCCATGGCTGATGAGGAGGGGATGTGGGTGGAGCCGAAGCATCAACCCTCCTCCCCCTAATGAACGAAAAGACTTTTTGAGAGAGGCGTTGGGCACGCTGGAGAGAAACGGCTGAGAGAGTTTTTTTGGTAGAGAGCTAGTATAATATTATACGTTGTGTCAACCCTACGACTAGGAGATTAATGAGTTCCTCATAGCTAGCCTTCCTTTTTACATTTAGGTTGTGTTTGAATGTTGAAGTGAATTGAGTTGAGATGATAAAATATTGTTAAAATATTATTTTTTAATATTATTATTATTTTGAGATTTGAAAAAGTTGAATTATTTATTATATTTTGTATTGGAATTTGAAAAAGTTGTAATGATGAGTTGAGAGGAATTAAGTAACCAAACGAAACCTTAATGGTGTGAAATTATCCTCTCATGACTTTCGAAACACAATTAGTTTATGATATATTAGAGGAAAATAGATTTTTTAAAGCAGTATTTTTTAAATAGATTTAGTTTTTAAAAATTTACATTTTATTAAAATCAAAAAATTAGACTGAAACCGATAAAATTGAAAGTATTAATTTTGGAAGGTAATCAATGCGTAATCGATTTTAAAAAATGTAAAACCAGTAATATTGATTCGGTCTTAGATTTTTTATTATTATTTTTTAAATATTTTTTTAACATCTTTAATTATTCAGAAAAAATTAAAAAATATATAATTTTATTAATACATATTTTCTTAATTATTAAGTAAAATTAAAAATTAAATAAAAAAATAATAGATTGATAATAGAAGATAGTTAGAGTCTCATTATTCTTATGGATTACAAAGTCAGGGATTATGGGTTGTGGGCATTGACTCTTCTTAGTTCTTAGAAAAGAAGAAAAAAAAAACAAACTGGTAGGTAAATAAAAAACATTCAACGAAGCTATGGGCGACAGTGGCGGACGCGGACCCCTCTCTCTCTCCAGACAACACCTTTGTCTCCTACTGTAAACCAAAAAACCAAAATTCCGAGCCATGGCTGTGGCGGCCATGAAGATCGTGTTCGGCCTGCTAACACTCGTCACAGTCGGAATGACTATAGGTAGCTGACTAAATCTATTTTTTCTTTCTTTCATTTAATTTTTTACATTAATACTTTGTTTGTCAAAAGCCCCTGATCAATCGATCTCTAATCTTAGTCCTCCGAGTGAAGTAATCTCTAAAATTTCCATGCTCTGCTTCTACCAACAATATAGAGCTCTTTGCTAGCGTAATTGTACTGACGCGTTGTTTGTTGTTTTGGAATTGCAGGTGCTTTGTTTCAATTAGCATTCATACGAAGGTTGGAAGATTCCTATGGTATATTTCTTGGCATTCTATCCATTCTGTTTTTCATGCTCTCTATCGTATAATTATTTATCTATAAAAAAATGCTCTCTATCGAATAATGTTAAAGGTATAACCATTGATCCAAAAGCCTTAGGACTAAGGGTGATACCCGCATGGTGCGGGGCGGGGGTATCCTCCCCCACACCCCGCCCCGCACCATGCGGGGGGTTGGGGGTTTATCCCCCGCCCCCAGACCAGGTGCTGGGGGGCGGGGGGAAAAAATCCCATCCGCCCCGCCCTCCGCCTAGGCACCACATTGTGTTTAAAAAAAATATTTTTGGTCTAAAAATATTTTTTTAGATCTAAATTATAATATAATTTAAATAATAAATTAAAATTTATAAATATAAAAAAAACTTAAACTCATTAGAGTTAGATTTTGGATTGATTTGACCTCCTAGACCAACCTTTATATAAGAGGCCAAGACAATACAATAATCATCCTTAAGCAATGTGGGACTTAGTAGTAAGTCTCACATTGCTTAAGGATGACTATTGTATTGCCTTGGCCTCCTATATAAAGGTTGGCCTAGGAGACCAAGGCAATCTAATGACTTGAATATAATTTTAAGTCTTTAATAAATTGTATATATCTATATACAATATATTTATTTATATATATATATATAAATAATTTTTTTTTTTTTTTATATGTGGAGCGGGGGCGGGGGGCGGGGCTGGGCCCCGCTGGGGTCATCCCGCCCCCTCTAGGCCCTCTCTATGCTGGGCGGGGCAGCGGGGCATCGATTCGGTGATAGCCCTTCTCTTTTGGTGGCTTCACTCATCTATCATTATTCAATGACTTAACACCATGCCCATGTATAGCACCAAGACATTTTAATCTAGCCTAAATGTTGCCCCCTCTGTGACTTGAACAGGTGACGTAGTCCCTACTTTAATACCAATTGTTAAAGGCCCAACCAATGATCCAAAATCCCAAACACTAATGGATATTGATTTGGTTAAGTCTTTAACACTTAGGATCATAACATCTAATTATATAGTAAGTTGAAGAGTCAATAAGAAATGTTCGTTAGGGAAATCTTGATTCGTGCATCATAGGTTTGCAGGCAATTATCAAGTCTTTGTGGGTAGGAATGAGATTTGACTATGGAAATTACGTTAGTAAACTATACTTGCACTTATCAAAAAAATTAAACTATACTTGTAGGAGTATCACTTCACTTTAACTAGGTAGCACATATGATTAGAAGATGAGAAACTTTAGTCAGTAAGTGGAAGGAAGAAGCACAGATGCTGAAGTTTGCTGGAGATTGATGATATTTGACAATTTATTGACATTTTTTCGGATTCGGATATCTTTAATCCAGGGAAGTAAGCAGCCATTCTATGAAATAAAGTGTGGCTTTGAAACTAATTGGTGTTGATAAACAAATTTTGTATTTAACTTCACAGATGAAACTTAAGTAAGCTTGATATTTAAACAATTGTTGTTACATCACAAAGATTTTATGGTAATTGTAAGGGCATTAGAGTCATCTCAATCAACTCTAGAAAAAAGTTTGTTTTTTCTAAGTAACTCTTGAAAGATTTTGTTTTTTTTTTTATCAGTCACTCTTGAAAGATTTTGTTGAGGAGCTTAGTGTTAACATTATGCTATTCATCAACCTCCAAAATTTTGATTTTTGATTAATGCTGTTTATACTAAAAAAATAGCTTTGCTGCTGATATTTGTGAATCATATCCTTAATGGGCACAGAGGTTCCATCGTTTAGAAGATTGCAGGGACATCATAATGATGGCTATCTTCACCTGCCCAGAGGTTGGCATGCTTCCTAACCATTATTTTTGTTCCTAAAAGTGAGTTTTTGATAAGGAATTCTGATTTCTTAGGGCAGGTTTGGGGCACAAGACAAAACACAAAATTCTCATCTCATCTCATCATTACACATTTTTCAAATTCCTATACAAAATATAATAAACAATTCAACTTTTTCAAATCCCAGTACACCTTTTTCAAATCCTAAATTAATAATAATATTAAAACATAATATTTTAAACTTCAAAACAAAACACAAAATTCTCACCTCACCCCTTAAACCTACCCTAAGTTCATTGCATCTGTGGATTTGTTGAACGAGTGGTCACTCTCTCCCTCCCATTTATTTTCATTTCTTAGCATAGAGTAGTATTGAGTTTTTTTATGCATAAAAAAGATTTAGTGGAGTTTGGGAGTACGCATGCTCTGATCTATTACCTTTTTACAATTTTCAGGTATTCCCCTCTGGGATAACGACAAGGAAGCAAGAATTTTACGTCTTGGCTATGTAAGCTCATTATTTTGTTATCTGCGTTGAATTTTAAATTTCCTATATCTTATGCACAAGGATGGTTGGAGGGGGGTATATGGAGGAAAATGAGTGCTGGTAAAAGCTCTGGGCGCACTTAAGCACAAACGCCATTTAGAGCCTCTGTGCTTTGTGCCTGATTGAAGCAAGGAGCACATTTTTAAAGATGATGTACAATAAAAAAAAAAAATCCATAAAAAAAGAAGCAAAGATGGTTATTTAGCCTATTAACTGAATTTATTAGAGTATTTTGCAACATATAAATCAAGTACTCAACTAATTACGATACATTTAAACATAAAATTTAATATAATTCTCTTATGCATTGCTAAATATATACATCTATGATATTTGATAGCCATAATAAAATAAAAATACATGTTTCAATAAAAGAATATACCAAAAAGTGCCATGACCAAAAAGGCTCAAGAATTGTAGATATTGACTTCTATGCTAACATAAAAAATGAAATATCAATCCATCTAGAAAACCAACTTGGACTATTACATTGGGTTCAAAGTATACACATCACATGTGACAACATGTGGTGCCATGATGTGTAAATGATCTTCAATATCAAACTAAATACTTAAGAATATTTGCTTACATAAGTTTTTGGCTCTTGAACTGATATATATATTATATATATATATATATTTTAAACAATTACAGAAGTGCACTTTTTTGCCTTTGAAGCTTACACTAAAAGCACAAAAAAACGCACCTTTATAAATACGTTTCACTTTGGTTAGTGAAGCGCTTCGGTTTAGGCGCTTTGTGCTTTGCGCTGAAGTGTGCTTTTACAAACACTGGGACAGATTCAGTTTTACTCTTGATTATTTGCATTTTGAAATAGTAAATTTTTAAAGCATACTTGACACTATTATTAGGTCAGGATGGAAACCCTGCCTACATGATCATGTTCTGTCATGGAAGAAAACTATACTTGGTGCATATATGAATTTATAAAGTGGAAACCTTGTATCTTTCAAATTCCAGTGATAGGCAATATGATTAATCTATATTGGGTTACTCTCTCTCTCTCCTCATCCATTTTTTTTAACCAGCATATATTTGGTTTTGATATGTCAGAATTATGTGAAACGTTTTACTCTCAAATTAGTTTGTCATTAAAATAAATTCTTCTTTTGGTAAGAATCGAGTATTTTATTAAAAGATGCAAAAGACATAGTCCATTATATAGGACATATACAAGATGAATACCTAATTAGAAATAGAAAAAGATAAAAGGAAATCATAAAAACTCAGCATCTTAAATTCTAGAGTGCCTGCCCAAAGGAACATAGTATTAAAGAAGAAAGTTTTAAGTCCTTCCATGTCTGCTCAAGCTCTCAAAATTTCAATCATTCATTTCACTCCAAATACACTATACTAGACAGGTATGGACCATTTCTATACTGCTTTAATCTTAGTGCCACCATATAACCACCCTCTCTAATTTGCAAAAACGTCTACTGCCATTTTGGGCATAAACCAAGCAAACCAAACTTTACTGAAGCAGTCTTTCCACAAGGCTCTAGCAATCTCACTATGGAGTAAACGGTGGTCTATAAATTCCTTGCTCTGTCTGCACATACAACACCAATCTGTCGCAATGATATGACGTTTCTTACTTTTTGGAAACTTTAATTCTCAAGCCTCCTATTCCCTACGGAAATCATGTGGTGCATTTGGATGGAAAGGAATGCGCGCTGTTTTGAAGACAAGGAACGCACAGTGGTGGAGCTGAAGAATTTCTTTCTAAATACCTTATTGCTTTGGTTTTCTGCTATTGTGTTAGTTGGGGATAATATTCATGACTTCTTGTCTTTAGTTCATCGCTCTTAGAATGTATTTAGGTGTTCTGTGGTATACTTCCTGTGTACATGGCCTAGGCCTTTTTCATTCTTATTAATATAATTTATCTTTTACGTATAAAAAAAAAAAAGCCTCCTATTCCCTTATATTTTTTTCCTTTCTATTTGATGCAGGTCAAACCTGAAGTAATTAGCTGGTCACCTCGAATAATTCTACTTCATAATTTTTTGAGCAAGGAGGTAACTGTATGTGCTATTTTGGAGTGTCTTCTATTGTTTGCATGATTATCCCTGGCTCTTTAGGTATTTAATATGAGCTCGGGGTTTTGGCTGCTATAGTACTTTTCAGCAAAGTGGAAATATGGAGTCTGAATATTATCAATTGATTTTTTAGAGCCGAAAAACTATTTGTTATCTTGCAAAATGCAAGTGCTGGATTCGGTGAAATAGTACAATGAGTATAAGTGTGGACTATTTTAAAAGAACTTGTACTAGCAAAAAGCAACAAGCATAAAATGTGGATCACAATAAGACTTCCTCTACTTCATACGCTTCCAAATATTGTGGACAGCATAATTACGAGCTACGCCACATATTTCTATTTTACGTGTAATTTCTAGTTTGTGTAGTGTATGCTACTTTTTGCTACCTTGTAATTTGGGTTATCTAAAAGTTGTTTTCCACGGCTTGGCATATAGACAACTATAACAAAAGTTGTCTTCCTCTGTATGGATAGAAGCTCTCATTTAGGATGATTGATCTTAAGCCAGGAGTGGCTGAGTGCACAAATTCAAGTTGGCAACAAGTTTGAAACTTTGGTGGAACTTAAAATATTGTCTGCTTGATTCTTGAATAGTTTAAAGATGTTCTTTTAACAATTGTAAATTTTAACAATTATAGATGAAGATACAAATTAATAATATAAAGTTGAAAATTTGTTGGTATTTACAGGAATGTGACTACCTTAGAGCTATAGCCCTCCCCCGACTTCAAATTTCTACTGTAGTGGATACAAAAACTGGGAAGGTAGAGACAGTTTCCTTCCTTCTCCTTCAAATTAATCTTTTATTGTTCTTTAATATTGTCATTCTCCTGTCTCGCTATAAGCTATTTGGTAGTTCCTCTGTTGTGTGATTTCATCTCATGATATGTTTACAGTCACGTTCTCACTTTTAGATTTGATACTGAAGCTGACAATTGATTGCAAGAGAGGAACTTTAGGCTAGTTTCTTGATAGACTTTTGAAGCTTTAAGTCTAGTGCTTAAACGTTGGCAGGATTAATTTGTTGCAGCAGCTTGTTTGGTTTAGGTAGAGCTACAGTTAGGGTTTAATTGCAGAAAAGGTAGATTAGGTACTTTAGGGTTTCTAATAGAGAAAGGGAAAGGGCTGTTTTGGTGTTGAAACAAAAGAGGAAAACTCATTGGTCGAGTAACATTCCTTGACCTGTTTATGTTAGCCAGTGGCCGTCTTTTTTGTATGATTGATCGAACTCTATGTTGCAAGAATGTTATATAAAAGCATAATTTCCTATCTATACTTGTATCTTTGTTTAGTAACATACTGCTAGGTGGTTAGTTCACACCGACAGCTAATTCACACCAGGTGGCAGTGAATGGGGTTAAACATGTACTTAGTTACCTTCAACAGAGCCCTTATGGGAAATGGCTTTGGCGCTATGCTAATGAAATAGATAGCCTGTGGCGAGCGGATGCAGATGTGAAATTGGCCATGAATGGTGGTGGTTGGACGCTGGTGCTCAAATGAGGTGACTTGGAGTTGTGGGTTGGGGTTATGGAAGAACATTCAAAGGGTTTGGCGGGTAATTCTCCTGGTACATTAGATATGGGGTGGGGGGAGGAACCAAAATATAATTTCAGTATGATCAATGCTGTAGTGATTCATCTCTTAAATGGTCTTCTCAGATTTGTTCAACTTGGCTAGCAAAAAAGATGCATTGATAGCAGATAGCTTTCAACTTATTTACAGAACTTCAGGTTGTTAATCCTTGTTTCAGTTCTTACTGATCTGATAGTTATACTTAAAACTTTACATTAAGCAAATATGAAGAAAATTTCAAAAATTTTGAAATCTCATGAATTCTTTGGCCAACAATGCTTAAGAATTTGGTTCAGGAGATTCAATATGTTTCTTGGCGTCTAGAAATATAGGAATGCAATGTTTAGAATTTGGATGCCTATAAATGTAATGATGCCCACATTTGGTTTGGTTAAAATCTGACAAGCTTTCCTGGAACTTGAGATCCTTGCATCTGGAATATTCCTGAGAGTCCATTAAAAATTAATTAGTGTCACAAAAACTGGGATAAAAATGGGACCAAAGGGAAATAAAATAATAAATACCACAAAAGCTTGCTCATGAAAAAGAAAAAAAAAACCCCCACAAAAGTTCAAATCACAGAATAACTTATGTTACTTGAATACCTAAATCATGCACTGAATTCAAAATTCAGTCGTCTTAAACAAAACCATAATACCACAAACATAGCATCATCCATTGCCATATCTGAATGGGCTTCAGCTGCATAAATACAACAAAATAAATTTTGTTCCATCATAAATCCATAAAACTGAGATGAGGTTGCCTTACTCTTGTTAAGCTTAGAAATTTGAGTGTATTGATGTAACTAATCTGAAACTGCACATTACCTTGCCGTGGAATGGGGATACCCAAACCCTATCATGCAAATCAACATTAGCATGAAAATACAGTTTTTTGGTAATCTGAATGGCTGGCATGTAGATTCCCATCACTTCTTTACAAACAAACCTGAGAACGCGTAGGACTATCGAGGGGATTCTGGGGAATGCGAAATTGTTCTGTGAAAAAAAATAAAAAAATTCCCTGTAAGAGTGTTTTATCATCATCCAATCATGATCAATCATAGAGCTCTTGATATGAAACGTTTGCTTGCCTGAAGATTACATTTTTCTTTTAACTTGCAATCTGAAGTGTGCCTGCCTTTTTTCAGGGAATTAAAAGTGATGTTAGGACTAGCTCTGGTATGTTTTTGAGTCCTGAAGAAAAGAAGTATCCAATGATACAGGTTAGTTTACTTTTTTTACATCTCTGACTATAATATCGGTGCTCAATTCATGGATGCTCTACAGGATACCAAATGCTTGTAATAAACACTATGTGGCCCTGTTGCTATAGACCTTATTGATTGTTTTGACTGTTGGGGTTGACGTTGTTGTTCTGTACTTAATACCAACAAGTTTGTTTGCCTTGGCTGTTGCTGTTTTGACACCATATTGAGGTATGGCATTTGAAGCATATGCACTCTTCATTAAATAAGGCATTTGCCGGTGCATATGCTTGAGCAATCGGGGTTCAGGAGCATGTATTAGAAATATGTGGTTTAAAAGTATTCTGTTTGATTTCTTATCCCTGTTCAACATGGAGCAACTCAAAACTGTACAGGGACAATCAGCCATTTAGGTATGTTTTATGGTGGTTGCCATCTCCATCCTTGAGGAATATGTGGCCAACTTGATGTCTTTTCATGGAACCCAACACACATGTATACAAGCATTGTTTCTACCCTTGTGCCTGCTGTTTGTAAATGGAGTAAAATTTTGAAGTTGCACCTTTGCATTTGATATCTGGGCCT
Organism: Juglans regia; assembly: GCF_001411555.2. Lineage (NCBI taxonomy): Eukaryota > Viridiplantae > Streptophyta > Magnoliopsida > Fagales > Juglandaceae > Juglans > Juglans regia. The sequence goes on from NC_049912.1 coordinate 15,582,205, forward strand.
GACCCCTTGATAAGTGTTACCTCATTTCAGTGTTGATCACAAAGGAACATATTGATAAGAATTACTAAAACATGATTAAGATTAAAATCACACTTTCAACCTTTATTTTATTTTCTTTCACTTTTTATTTTTATTTTTATTTTTTTTTTCTTTTTTTGTCGTGGGGAGGCTGAGGGGATTGTTTGCACTTGTGTGTCATAGAGAGTAGGGAGAGTAGGGAGAGATTTTCAATGATATAATTTACATGTACTCTTATGTGTTGGACATACAAACAATTTTATTTCCTAAGCTGTACTGATTGTGGTGGATCTCACTTTTTGTTGGAGACCTGTAATTGAGTGCTGTACTAAAATTGTCTCTTTCTTGCATAATCAGGCAATCGAAAAACGAATATCTATCTATTCTCAAGTACCAGTAGAAAATGGTGAGCTCATACAAGTATTAAGGTGGGAATATAATCTACATCCTAGGAATGTATTCTTTATGAACAGAAATACTTATAGGTTTCACTACCAAGGCTAACATCTGCAGCAGCGCAGGTATGAGAAGAGTCAGTTTTACAAACCTCACCATGACTACTTTTCTGATACTGTAAGTTATTTACCTGTCTTTGTGACTATTGGAATCTATTCTGTAGCAGTTATTGCTCATATATGTTGTAATTAAGTCATTTTCTGGAAAGGAATCAAAATCTTTTTTTGTCAGTTCAATTTGAAGCGAGGTGGTCAGCGAATAGCAACAATCCTCATGTATTTAAGTGACAATGTTGAAGGAGGAGAAACATATTTCCCTTTGGTAATTACCTTTTAAAATTTGATGCTTAACATTTATTTATTTTTCATTAGATAGATGAATGTTTTTCATTATATAGATGAATGTTAGAACATAAGTGCTTCAAGTTATTATTTGTATTTTTAAGCACATGTACTTCAAGTATTGGGCACTTTTTTCAAGTTTTTCATTTTCAGAAAAAATGCCCAACATCTACTATAGTTCACATTTGAGCCATTTTCCTCCTTTTGTTATGAAACATTTTCCACTGTTACCAAACAGACAAGTGAACCACAGTTTTTTGCTTTTTCTTCATAAAGTGCTCTGAAATATGCCCTAAAAGTTTCTTCAATAACCAAATATGCCCTGGAATTTTCTTCATCTGAATATATGCATAATTTATTTAATCATGGGTCCATTAGGAACTACTACTAGGAAGTCCCTTTGTTCAAAAGAAAATACTTAGGCAAAACTCGCTGAACTGAGAGTATAACTCTGGTACCTAGGTGGTCCTGCAGGTGGTTGACACAAGTCATTCTATGATTCCTTTTTTCTTCCTTCAAATTTGCACATGCATATGTGATATTTAATAGACAATCCCACATGCCTTGAGGTGTATGTGGATACTGACCATAAAAGGAAGAATGGCAAACATGCTTTAGTTTTGTTAAAGTTTTTTTACCTGTTAAGGATTCTGATCAAGGGACGAGGATGGGATAAGATGGTTCAGGCATTTTGGGTTTGATTCCGCACTAGCAATTCTTCTGGATTACTTGATGCATGGTTTGGGCTGGTGGCGTCATGTGTTCAGGTTTACTCTCTTGCTTGGGAATGGGATCCCACATTGCTTGAGAGCAAGATTGGCTCAAGGGTAAGGCCACTTAGGCCATTGCCTAAGGCCCCACCCAGTGCAAGGCCCCCAAAATTAAAAATGAAGATGCTTTTTTTTTTTTTAATTTTTTTTAAAAATATATAAAAACCATTTCATTAAATAATTTTTATATTTTTCAATGTGTGCAATGGTCTAGATTTTTATGATTTTCTTGTTTCTATCTCTTCCTCTTAACTAGTTTTAAACTCTTGTACACCCCGTGTACTTGGGCTATGCCTATTCTTATTAGTTAAATTTATTACTTATAAAAAAAAATGTGGAAGGCCCCATGACACTAAGGCCCTGTTTGGATGTTGAGATGGTCTCAACCCATCTCATCTCATCTCAACATTCACACACCACTTAAACACAAACACTTTTCATTTCAAATTTTCAACGTTTCAAATTTTTCATCTAATCATTACAACTTTCCCAAACTTCCAAACAAAACACAAAAAATAATTCAAAATTTTCAAATCCCAAAACAAAAATAATACTAAAAAATTATATTATAACAATATTTTAACTTTATATTTTTTTTATTCAACTTTTTTCTCTCCTCTCCCAAAACCCCATAAAACATCTTAACTCAAACTATTCAATTTTCACTGCTATTCATAGATTTCTCATCTCATCTTAACATCCAAATGAGGCCTGAATTTAATATTTAATTCAATAAATAATTTATATTTTTAAATAAAATTTTCTAAGATCTTGCTAAATTGAGGCACAAAATTTACAATGAGACCTCATTTTAAATTGTTGTATTAAATATAAATTCAAAACTTTTTATTTAAATATTTAAAATAAAACCTCATTTTTTTAAAATTTTAAAAAGTATTCAATATAATAATTTATATTTTATTGTATTATAATTGAGAATGGCTCACTTAAATTTTTTCTTAGGCCTAAATTTGTATTGAGCCACCCCTGCTTAAGAGGGAAAAGCTCAAGCCCTAATGATTCCATGGAGCTCTAATTGTAATCTCGACTAATCCTTTTGGAGTATAGGCACAAATGTGGCTTGAGCTTTGCTTAGATTGTTACATATGGTATCAAAGTCAATCCCAACTAGAAGTGTGGGACTTGAGCCTAGGACTTGAGTAGTACCAATTATGATGGAATGGCCCAACAAAGATGTTTGGAATTTAAGGGGGGAGATTGTAATGCCCCAGATTGTGCGATTGCATATAGGATGGTGGTAAATGGGATTCCACATTGCTTGGTATGGAGAAGTTCAAGTCCTTTAGAAGGATTCCAAGGGGCTCTAATTGTAAGGCTTGACTAGATCTTTTGGAGTATGGACCTAGATGTGGCTTGGGCCCCCCTTGGACACCTTGTCTTGGTGAGTTTCCATGTCATAAAAAAAAACTTGTTAATGTTGGATTACATTAAACCGAAAACCTTGGAAGATAAAAGAATGATGAACAGTGATCATTTTGATTATTCACATATACCTACTAAGTTGTAGCTTTGGGATTTGGGAACTTGGGAGTCCTGGATCTGTGAAGGGAAATGATTTTTCTAGGGAAAATGTACTTGCTACCTAATTGACTGGTTTTCACATTTACCAGTTTAGTAGAGATGGTTACCAGGAAAATGGTTCTTTGTTGCGCACTAGACAAAATGACTGAAGTGGGATAGGGAAGGTTACAGGGCTTCTTGATACTTGCAAGTCATGGAGATCATAAAATTGTAGAAAAGTTTATCACGGTCTTGGGTCTTGAGTTTCGGTTTCTTTCTTCAGAAGTTTCAGGGTCCAATGCGTCTTACTTTGTTGCCTCTAGGTGGCATCATTCCAATGTTATTCATTTGAATAAATAAATTTCATTATTAATATCTTCTCATTCCATACATTTTGTGTTTGTCTACTTGGTAAGAGTTCAACATCTGGACATTAGCCAGGCATCTACTTATGGTTTATTGAGGATTGATTGCCCTGGTTTCATTTAGCACCTGATTGCCAAGGCAGTTGTGTTTATGCTGAGTTGATATTTGTTCAACAGAGGCATTTGGACAGATTGGAAGGTGTAGTTTATCCTTATACATGATCACTTCTTAACCATATAATGCAAGAAAAAGGAAAGCACTTAATGTATCAAGAAATGTTGGTGAATATATAGTAGTTAGTACATTCTCCGAAAATAAGAATTGAATCACCAGGTCTGCCCTTGTGCAGGACTGTAAGGTAGCCTGTATTGGGCCTATTCATGGATTTATGTGCGTATATAGAAGTAATGATAAATGAAAGAAAGTGAAACTTCTATTATACCCTCCGTAGTTCTTTGTTTCTGCAAAGTTCTCACACATCAACATTTCTGCTGGATGCACTCACTATTGTTTAGCAAAGCTTTAGTAGCAAGGGCCAAGATTACTGCATGATTTCATCTTAAATTTTTTCCAGTGCTCAAATGTATGCTAGTTGTCAAATAGTCTCTTCTTTAAAACAAAATCTGGTCATAAATTATTATTATCTGTAATATTGGTGGTGAAGTATTAACAATGGAGAAATTGGACATTTTTTTGTAAGTTTGTTTTTTGTCATTGAAAATTTATGGAAGACAACTGGCTTCCAGCACTAGAAAGATCTCAAAGTGTTCTACCTGAGAAGAGTTCTTCAATAAAATGCTTTGGTAAGTGGATCAATATGGAACTGCAAATGCTGGAATCACCAGTCTGGTAGAGAAATTTATTGCTTCCAGTTCCAGTACTTGACACGATACCAAAGAGATATGTTATCTTAATGAGTCATGTCCAAATATTGTGATTCCTTTTTGGTTAACCCCTGTGAGCATAGTTTTGTGTTATTAGAGTTGATGAGGCAATTTTTGGTGATCTTAACCGTGTGGAAATTGAAATTGTGTTTATTAATGGTGATGGGCATCTATTGCTGTCATAGATGCTACCTGTGTGATGATCTTGTTGATATAGTTGTACCTATCACGTCCTGAATCCTGCCATTTTTTTTTTTTGGATAAATAATCTGTAATTCTTGATTATTGATTTTCTTTCCATCCTTGTCTCTGCAAGAGTTATTATGTTCTTGAAAGTTTTGTTTCATATTTATCAAAGAAGGAAAAAAGGTTTTCTTGAAATAATTCTGTTTGAACTTTTTATTGATAATTCTCAGGCTGGTTCGGGTGAGTGTAGCTGTGGTGGGAAGATGGTTAAAGGGTTGTCTGTTAAACCGATTAAAGGAGACGCAGTACTTTTTTGGAGCATGGTTTGTTTTCTTAATGTTACTTGTTAGTTTGTGCATCTTTATATCTTGTGAAATATAGATAGTTTACTGTTTACCTCTTATTTGCCTACATATTTATGCTATTTGAAGTGGTAAATGATCTAGGGCTTGCATTGTTCGATGTGCCCTCAGTGAATGGACCAAATTCAAATCCGTCTTCTTTTTTTTTTCCTTGGTTGCTCCTTTCAGGGTCTAGATGGACAGTCCGATCCAAGTAGCATACATGGAGGATGTGAGGTGCTAGCTGGGGAAAAGTGGTCGGCTACAAAATGGATGAGGCAGAGAGCTGCAAATTGATTTTTATAGCTTTTACCCATCTCTCCGAAATTCAGAAAAGGGCTTCCTCTTCATGGGGATGTCGTCCTGACATATTAACCCCCTTATTTCAATGACTGGTGACTGAATAATTTGTAAGATGGAAGTATCAAATACGCAACAAATGATTAGGCAAGTTGAGTTGAGGACCTTGTGTTGACACCCTTTGTGTACTGAAGAGATTGGTCTTCCTCACAGATCATCTAATGCCGTGGAACTCGGAGTCCTCCACTGTCAGCGGTGTCCCGCATAGGGGAAGCCATACTAGTTCATGACAACAGCAAGGACCGATTCATATTTACAACTATAGTTGTATTTATAAAGTACGTCAGGCTGAAGACGTGAAGAAAAGTAAGTATTTAAGATGAATAAAAGAGTGGGCCCCACATCTAAACAAAGTATTTATATGAGAGTTTTGCTACTCATCACATCAAACACCACACTTTTTTTATTTTTAATTTTATTTTTAGTTTTATTCTTCTAAAACTTGTTGAATTATTCTACTCATCATCCATATATTACATATTTACTAAAATAAAAATAAAAAATAAAATAAAAAAAAGTGTGGTGTGTGGATGATGAATAGATTTTATTTTTTTATTTTTTTATATATATGTGAACTGTTTTGTTACTCTGGACCCTATTATTAGATCAATTTAGATACTAACTTGTATATGCGCACATATATATATATATAGAGAGAGAGCGACAGGTGGTGGTATGTCTCCACATAGAATTAGAATGACTAAACAAAAGAGAAATGATACTTGTAGTCGTGAGTGCGCAAGCGTCGTGTAATCATTTTGAAAAAAATGAATAAATACGAGATTCACATGAAAAAATAATAATTTTTTAACAGTAGATTTCACTCTTTTTCAAAGCGACTGCACGACGCTTGCGTACTCCATGACCATTACTCCAAACAAAAATGTTTGTTGTTGAGCTTAGTAATGCAGGTAGTTGAGAGAATTGGACGTTCTACGGCCTGTTGAGATTCTCTCTCACTGTTCACCTTCTCTTGGGTTCGTTCTCTCTTTCTTTTCTTTTTCATATGTTTTTTTTTTCTATAGGGATCGAGTATTAAAAAAACAAAAAAATTTCACTATTTGGCAGTAACCATTACACATCATAGCACAATTATCAATTTATCCCTGCAACAAAACTCACGCATCCCTCATATTCTTCCCATTTGAATCTCATCCCCTTCCTTCATAGCAGATTTCCTCTCCCCCATCCCCAACGTTCCTGAAGTCCTCCTACCCCTAATTCTACCCTCTCGTCTCACCTATCCTCTCCCCCACCCCCGTGTTCCTGCACTCTGATTTGGGCATAGTGGTGGTGTCGAGATTGCACACGACAGAGACACGTGGCTCGTGGAGGAGCTTGGGTCGTGGGTCTCAAATAAGAGAAATGGAGAGGGGGAGCTAAGGGAGGCATGGCTGAGCATTGAGGGATGAGGGAGGTGCAGGGGAGTTGGTGGTGGCGAGGGGAAGGCAGCACAGTGGTTGGAGGGCAGCGGATCTAGGCCCAAATGGGTAGAGAAACCCATGGGAGAGTGAGGGTGCGTGAGGGGTAGATCAGGGCTATGGGTGGCTGGGGTAGGTCGGTCAATGGTGGCCAGTGGAGGCTCGAGGTGGCGGCTAGAAGTCGTGGGTGGCGGCGTACGGTGAGCTAAGGTGGAGAACCCGTGTATGGGTGAAACCCATTTCGGGAAAGAGAGGGAGAGGGTTGCTGTGCTATGGAAGCTCGACGGTGGGGCTAAAGGCTGACAACGACGGCAATAACAGTGGCAAACCGTGTAGGAGAACCCATTTCGGGTTGAGAGAGGGGGTTGCGTATGGGGGCTTCCGTGGAGGTTTGAAGGTGGCTGGAGGTGGTGGCCGGTGGCACTGCAGGTGGCGCACAGCGAGGTTGGGTGAGGTGGTGAGCTGAGAGAGGGAATCGGGTAGGGGGAGGGGGAATCCATTTCTATAACGCAATTTTGTTTTTTTTTTTTTTTTGTTTAAAAAAAAGGACATGTAAGATGTGCTACGAATCAGCCGTGAACAATGGTTGATCCATAGAAAAACTCTTAAAAAAACATGCAGGTACACTATCGATTACTTGCACAACATAACATTTTTTTTTTTTTGGGTTCTGTTCTTTGATTTTGGCAGCACTGTTTGGACCACATTTGACCTCCATGCATTCATTTCCCACTTATTTGGTTAAAATTTGCTAGATCTACCTATTTCACTCTTAAACTAATACGATCATCAATACTGTTGATGTCGTGTTTCGTGGGCCTGGTCAACTTCAAACCGTCGGTATTCGAGCGATCACCTGCACAGTAACTATGGGGGTCTCGGGGTCCGTTGATCCTCCGATGCTTAAGTCAGTAATGGTGATGGGGATGATAAAAAATAATGAAGATGAGAGTGTAAGGTGACAGTGATAGATTGACTAATTACCTTGTTCGTTGCTGGTAGTGTTCTGTTTATAGTTACCGACCAGATCCCCACCATAATGGGCTGTTGCATAGTAGGGGATAATATACTTGTGCTGTTTGTTCATCGAGCTGCTCCTAGGTCGTCACTTTGTCGAGCTGTGAAGGGCTCAGGCTTGCTGTTCATTGCTCGGGCCTTGGGACGCATTAAATGCGGCGTGGAAATTCAGAGTATCGCTGGGCCTTGCCTCTGGCCCAACTCAACCAAGTCCATATATCTGGGTTGTGACCTGGGCTCATTCTTCGGCCCAATATAAGGGATTTTCTCCCTTCACAGTATCCCGTAAATTTTTAGCACACTTGTGGGTTGGAAATTCAGAGAGAGTTTTTCTTTTGGTTTTTGTAGCTTTCGTCGATGTAATATTCTTTTTGTACCCCTGTTTGTAACCCTGTTCGGGAAATAAGAGGACTTTTCGCTATTTTCGTATACTTGCCTGTACGACTCCTTGTTTTTACTTCGCTCTTGTTGATGTAATATTCTTCTTGTACCCCTGTTTGTAACCATGTTTGGGAAATAAGAGGACTTTTCGCTGTTTTCGTATACTTGCCTGTACGACTCCTTATTTTTACTTCGCTCTTGTTGGTGTAATATTCTTCTTGTACCCCTGTTTGTAACCCTGTTCGGGAAATAAGTGGACTTTTCACTGTTTTTGTATACTTGCCTGTACGACTCCTTGTTTTTACTCCGCTCTTGTTTGTCGAGCTTTTCGAATCCGAGGTATGAAAGATCCACTAGCGTGAAGTTTTTTCGAGCTGTTGTTTTTCCATTAATTCTTGCTTCGTTCAATTGGGCGACCGAGCTTGTATCCTGCGAAGGCCTGCTTTGTTCTTAAAATAATTTTGTGTACCTGTCCGTTCATTTCTGTATCCTTGCACGAAGCTTCGCAAGTCATTTAGACTGTGTTTAGAATAGTTGTTAGCAGGTCAGAGCTCATGGCTCGGTTCTTATGCTTTATACTTCATGGATTGACACTTATAAGTTGGCAGAGCCCGAGGGCCCTGCTCCCTCACCAATGCATCGCTTATCATCTTTGTACGAAGCTCAGCAAGTCATTTAGATTGCATTGAGAATAACTGTTAGCAAGTCAGAGCTCATGGCTCGGTTCCTGTACTTTATATTTCGTGGATTGGCACTTATAGGTTGGCAGAGCCTGAGGGCCCTGCTCCCTCACCAACGCATCGCTTATCATCTTTGCACGAAGATTGACAAGTCATTTAAACTGTGTTGAGAATAGCTGTTAGCAGGTCAAAGCTCATGGCTCGGTTCCTGTGCTTTATATTTCATGGATTGACATTATAGGTTGGTAGAGCTTGAGGGCCCTACTCCCTCACTTAGACTGTGTTGAGAATAGTTGTTAGTAGGTCATAACTCATGGCTCAATTATTGTGCTTTATACTTTGTGGATTGGCACTTATAGGTTGGCAGAGCCCGAGGGCCCAGCTCCCTCACCAACGTGTCTCGTATTGCACGAAGCTCAATAAGTCATTTAGACTGTGTTGAGAATAACTGTTAGCAGGTCAGAGCTCATAGCTCACTACCTGTGCTTTATACTTCGTGGCCAATCCAGAGACCAGACTTATCTAATTTAGGCTGCTTACAGGTGACACAATATTGCACATTCAAAATTAGTCCATAAAATTTCAACTAATCACAATCTTACATTGTTTGAGCCTGGCTTGGATTTTTCATACAAAATATTTCCTTAAGTACTCGGCGTTCCATGGGTGCGGCAACTTGTGTCCTTCATGGTTCTTAAGTCGATATGAACCAGGTCTTTCGATTGCTATTACCATATATGGTCCTTCCCATTTGGGACCTAGCTTGCCTTCATCCTGAGTAGTAACTCCTGTTTGTTTCAAAACCATGTCACCCACTTTGAAATTGTGGGGCCAGACTCGTTTGTTAAAATGCTATTCAACTCTTCGCTTGTTGGTTGTCGCTCGGCATACGGCTACCTCCCTCCTTTCTTCCAAGAAGTCCAAGTTCTCTTCAATCGTTCGTCATTATGATCCTGGTCGTAATGTTGCACTCGATATGTGGGTACCGCCACTTTAGCCGGTATTATGGCTTCAGTTCCGTAGATGAGGGAGAAGGGAGTTTTCCCCGTGGGGGTTCTTACTAATGTTCGGTATGCCTACAACGTACTCGAAAGTTCTTTAGCCCATTCCCTCTTCTGGTCTCCCAGCTTCTTCTTCAGAACATTGAGTAATGTTTTGTTGGTTGCTTCTTCTTGCCCATATGGGTTAGGGACGTCTCAGCGAAGAGTACTTAGTTTTGATTTGAGCTCTGAGCACCACTCGCGATAATGGGAGCAATCGAACTGTCTCCCATTGTCAGAGATGAAGCTTTGAGGGATTCCAAAGCGGCAGATGATAGATTTCTAGAGGAAATTTGTAATCGCCCGAACCGTAATCGTTGCTAGAGCTTCGGCTTCCACCCATTTCGTGAAATAGTCTACTGCTACTATAACAAACTTTACTCCTCCTTTGTCCGCAGGGAGAGGGCCAATGAGATCCAGTCCCCATTGCGCGAAGGGCCATGGGGCGGTGACATAAGTGAGCCGGGGAAGGAGTAATAGGAGCGTTTTCCTGGCACTTGAGACACTTTCGAATGAACTCGTCAGCATCCCTATGAGAGTTAGGCCAATAGTACCCTGCTCAAGTCATTCGCACTGCTAGTGCTCTTTCGCTCGCATGACTCCCACAAAATCCTTCATATATTTATGCTAGCACGTATTGAGCTTGCTTGGAGGAGATGCATCTTAATAGAGGCTCGACTAGCCTCTCTTGTATAGGACTCCTTCCACCAAAGTGAACCGAGCCACTCGGTTCCTGATTTTTCGGGCTTCCTCCCGATCATCCGGAATGATCCCTTCTTGAAGAAATTTCAAAATGTCCGTGGCCCATTCTGGGGGTTGTAGGGCCTCGACGGTTGACACTTGAATCCCCACTACTGCCACATCAATAGTTTGAATTACAACATGATCTGGGAGTGGGAATTCTTCTTGCCCTGAGGTGGCTTTAGCTAGCCGATCTGTCTCCTGGTTTTCTCCTCTCGAAATTTGATGGATGGTAGAATATTGGAAGAGATCCCGCTCTTCTCTTACTCGTTGGAAATATCTTTTCAAATTTTTTCCTTTTGTAAGGAATTGTCCGGTTACCTGCCCCACCACTATATGAGAATCAGCCTTTACTTCAACTTCAGTGACCCCCAACGATCTGGCAATTATTAGACCTGACAAGAGTGCTTCATACTCAGCTTCGTTATTGGTGACTTTGAATCCGAGTTTGAGTGCGTAATCAAGTCTTTCTCCTAAGTCTGTTATTATATGCTGTAACACCCGTCCTTGTGGTGGGACTTTTTCTAAAATATTTTTATAAAAAGGACGACGGGAATTACCGTCCTGTTTAAAACTTTTCACTTGCATCCCCAGGGTGCGAGACTCTACGTTTATAAATAAAATGTGCTTTGATCATAAAAGAGGGTTACAGCGGAAAACATAAATCTTATAATAAAAAGGCCTCGTACGTTTAAAACTCGTGCCTAGACTTCCGTGCTCTTCCCCATGGGCCGTGTCCGTCCTGATCGTGCAGTTCCTGTGAGGGGGAGGGACATGCATAAAAACTAAAATGAGTCGAAGACTCGTAAGCATTACTTCATACGGTTAGAATATAACAACATAGGTTTTCATTCATGCATTCATCATTCGTACATACTATTACGTGCGTGCCTACGTGTCTTGTGTGCGTTCGTTTGAAAACGTCACTGGACGGGGCTTTTCTTTATTTTAAACGTGTCCCCCGTCAGTGCCTTCATTTCGTCAAGAGTCGTGTACGGGGTTTTACTTTAAAAAGGGCTTTCTCGTCGTAAAACGGTTCCCCCGTCAGTGCCTTCATTTCTTAAAGAGCCCGTGCTCTTGTGCTCTTGTGCATACATGTGCGTTCGTGCGTTCCTGTGCGTGCTTACGTCCATTCTTTCTTATCGCTTTCATAGGCCAGTACACACAATTACGCCCCGTGTGTTTGGGGTTAGCGGTCTTCCTTTGGACCCGGATTCCGCCCGTGGCCACGGGTTGGGAACCCCTTTTTTCATAGGGGGCAGCACTGGGTGCACTTCCAGCGCTACTTACCCGGCATTGCAATCTGCCCATTCATCGGTACCCTTTCGTTCATGTCATGTGGCCGTTACGTGTCTTCATACATTCATGCTTTCGTTTCTTTCTTTCTTTCTTTTCATTCGTTCGTTCTTTCCTTTAACAGTCCTTTCTTTTCGTGAGAAAACATTTCTTTTCGTGAGAAAATATCGTTTGGGGCGTAAGCCCGAAAATGGTCTTTCCGTTTTCTTTTTCAATTTCATTTCGGTTCTATCTTCTCTTTAACAAAGAACATACATGGGCTTAAGCGTCAGCTTCCGTGGCATCCTATAAGTGTCACCTTGAACGTTGTCAATCATGGCATCCGCGAGTATCACCTCGTGGTGCACATGAGAGCGTTGGTTCGTAGGATTCACAAAAGTAACTGCTTTCATGCCTTTCATGCATCTTCATCAGTTTATGGGTTTTTCTTAGAAAATACATACAATAGATACAGCGTATAGTCATCCATTCACATGCGTACAATTAATAGCTTGGGGTGTAAAAAGGGGCTGCCAATGAGGGGCTGTACATACTTATACTTTTGAACATTGAGCATTTTCTTTCTTAAAACGGTTTTAGTCTTTTCGTGAGCATTTTAAGGGAAAAGCGTTTCTTGTATCTTTGATAACTCTAGAAGAGTATGAACGTAACACTTACCTGGACTCCATGCTACTTGCATGTCATTCAGTCCATTCACGTGCTTGTCAGATGGCAACCTACATGCATATACATAACCTTAGCATCATTCTCTATCTAATGCATAAGTAACTTAAACTATAAATAGAACCACGCTATACTTAGAACACTCTCCTTCTATCCCGTGCACTTACGTGCCCTTCACTATGTTAGATCCTTCGGAGACCACTTATGGTCACCACAACTTCCAACTCAAAATCTTGTCTCGAGTGCTCATCCACTAAAGTGAACCCCTTATTCACCTTAGGATTAAGACACTAGGACATTCGTCTTACTCTTCTTACAACCACATTCGACGCATGATTCCGACCGATGAAATCACACATCTCAATCCTAACGATGCATCCGTCACTATCTTCATGCATCTTGGCCCACACTAAATCCTCATTCCCATCCATAAAGACACATGGCTCTAAGCCAACTCTGAGGCTTAAGCACCGTGCAACTATGCTCATGACAGATTACCCATTATATATAGTGAATCCGTCCGGCACGTGTCTCTCACCATGTTACACAAGTACCTTACCCCTTTATCACCTAAGATCAACATATATAACACGTTGATCACCTGCTCGTAGGGACAAGGGCCATACTCCGATACCAATCTTCTCTTAACCCGGCTAGCATGACTCTTCACGCTACCCGTCCCTTTTGTCAGTTCATCCCAACACTTAACACGACAAGACTCCATCCATAACTACGTTTCATGTCACGTCATATAGCCCAAGATTGCTCCAGTGCTACACTGTGACCTTGTCGTGTTACCTAGCATTCTACTTCATCACTCCTGACTCATCACGAGTACGGTTCCTCACGTACTCCCGTCACATCGTGACATCTCGTCACGTTCCCGTTTCGCCATTTCTACACTTCAACACTTCACCCATCATAAGCATGACTTCCAATAACCACGTCACTTTGTGACGTTGCCCAGTCATGCTTCCGCTGCGTACTCTTACACTTATTCCACTACTTTACCCATCACAAGCACGACTGTCAATAGTCATGTCACTTCGTGACATTCCCCAGTCATGCTTCCGCTGCGCACTCTTATACTTGTTCTGATACTTTCACGCATATTTTTAGCTATAAGTCCATTGCAGTGACACTTGTCACCTCAGACTACAAGCTACGCCATAACTACTTCGAGACACTGTTCCACAGTTCCCGACACTATCCATCACATTCCACGCCCATAAATCACATAACCATCCTTATCTCTACGACACGTCACACGTAGTGTCGCTGCTACGTGGAGTACACTCCACGTATACTCCCTTCATACACACCACATTACCATTATGGCATTCCTACCATATGGTACATCACTCCATCACAGGGAGTACGTTCCACTCGTACTCCCTTTACATACGCTCCATCACCACTATGGCCTACACGCCATATGGTGCATCCCCAATCATATGGAGTGCATTCCACATGCACTCCATCCATACACACCATATCACCACTATGGCATACACGCCATATGGTGCATCGCACCATCTCATGGAGTACATTCCACATGTACTCTCCACATACATACCATATCACCAATATGGCATACACACCATATGGTGCATCACACCATCTCATGGAGTACATTCCACATGTACTCCCCACATATACAACACGCCACATCATCACTATGGCATACACGCCATATGGTACATTGTCCACCACATAGAGTACATTCTACATGTACTCCTCTTACACGCATTACGCCACTGAGTACACTCCACTTGTACTCATCTCGTTCCACGATACGCCAAGAGGGTATATTTTACATATACTCTCCTTGTCTCACATTACGCCACACATAAAGTACACACAGCGTGTACTATTCCCATCCCATATGCCACATCACCATTATGGCATATCCGCCACATGGTGCATTACTCTACCACATAGAGTACACTCCACGTGTACTCCTCACATATACTATACCCCACACAGAGTACACCCATCGTATACTCCCTTCATACACTTTACGGCATGTCACCATTATGGTGTACCCGCCATATGGTGCATCTCACCATCACATGGAGTACATTCCATGTGTACTCCCTACACACATAACACGCCACATGCACACAGAGTACACTCAGTGTGCATTGTACCCGTTCCACATATACTGTGCCACCATTACAGCACATATTCCCAATCACACTACACAGCACACTTCCCAATTACGCCCAACACATCACAGTACACTACACGGCACAATGCACCTCCATCCAATACAGATATGCCCAACACTTCACTACACAGAATGCCCAACACTTCATCACAATGCCTCAACTCCACAAATACTAACAGCACAGTCCACAACCTAGTCAACTAATCAATATCCAACATAATTAATAAGGGATAGAGGGTTATACCATCGACGGGATAACCCGTGCATTGCTTGTTGACCGGCATAGCCGATGATGTCGGAGGAGTCGTACGTGGCGGCTAACTCACGTACGGTGACTGTTTAGGTGTTTGGATAGCTAGGTGTGGTCTTGGAAAGGCTCGTGATGGCCTTGTGATGATGGCGAGGGGCATAACACGGCGGATCTAGCCATGTACAGTGGCGGTCAATCACACGCAGTGACTGTCCATCACGTGCAGTGATTACCCATCACATAAAGTGATGGTTTAGACCTAGGGCTTGGCTAAAGGAGGTGTGGTGAATCTCGTGGTGGCGTCGAGGTGGCGCCATGGTGGCTCACGGTGGCAGATCTGGCCATTCCATGGAGGAGAAGCCGTGGGAGAGTGAGAGAGAGTGTGCTCTCGTGGGTGGCAGATCGGGGCCAATGGAGGTCGGGTTGGCTTGGTGGCGGCCTGAGGAGGCTGGACATGGCGGTCATCAGCCATGGGTGGCGGTGCACGGCGTGCAACCCGTGCGTGCGTGAGTGAGGAGCCGTGAGGTGGAGGAGGGGGTTTCTGGCCATGGGTCACATGGAGGAGCTCGGGGAAAGGGAGAGGAGGTCCATGGCGTCGCACGGTGGGAAATGGGCTAGAGACCCATTTCGGGTACTTGCCTTGGAAGGAGGGGGAGGACTGCTTCATAGGGGTTGGCTTTGGTGGAGGATGATGGCCGGTGGGAGAGGAGCTCGCCGTGGGAGCGGTGGAGCCATTGGACGGCGCATGGCGGCGCTACGCGCGTCAAGCCCGTTCGGGCTTCACACCTCGAAGGGAGAGGAAGAGGGAGCGTGAGGTGGAGGGGTTGGCATGGTTGAGCTCGCCAGCGTGAGGAGCAGCCGGTGGTGTCGGCGGTGTGGCCTGGCGACGCACGGCGGCACCGGGCTGAGGCCTTAAGCCGTTCGGCGTGGGTGGTCTGCGTACTGCGTACGCCGAAGGAGAGAGGGAGGAGAGAGAGGGTTACGGGGAAAATTAGAGGGAAAAGAGAGGGGTCTGGGTATTTAACCCAGTCATTCCGTCTGGGTTAAATTAAAACACTGATTTGAAGATGCGTAAAACATTAACTTAATTAAAAGCACTTAGAGGAATTAAGGTAGATATTATTTTAAACTAACTTTAGTTTATAAAATAATATTCTTCATCATTAATAGAATGATGAAGTCTCACTTAACATATTTAAAAGGGTTAAACCATTTAATTAATAAAAGTTCTCAACATAATTTAAATATCATAATATCTTAAATAATTGAAATCATTTTAATAATAATATTAAAATGATTTCCGGCAATTGTAATATTTTTGAAACTCTTCAATAATATTATGATTGTCGTATTTAAGATCAAATATTAATTCAATAGTGATGGAAATACTCCTTATAAATATTTCTAGCATATTTAAAACACCGGGCGTGCCCTAGAAGTCACACGATATCTTTCGAGACACGCTATCATGGTTCGACACGCATAACGTGACACGCAGTCGGTATTGAGAAAGGCAGATGATCACATAATCTCTGCCATTAGGGTTTGCTTACGTCATCAAGACGAAACATACGTCAGAAGAGAGAAGCGTACGTAAGAAGAAGGAGCTGGGTATTACATATGCACTCCCACTCCTCTCCTGGACTGGCATGATGAATCGTCGACGTAGACCTGCCACGGCTTGCCCTGGGGCATAATGACCATTTCCTCTGGAAAGTTCGAGAAATTGGCTACAAAATCTACCGACACCTGGCCGTTTATGGCGATGCGCAGAAGATACTTGATCTCAAACTCGCTCAGCTCGATTGCCAAATTAGTCATTCGACCAAAAGTATCAAGTTTTTGTAATGTTTTCTTCAAGGGAACATCAGTTTGGACTTTTATTGGGTGAGCTTGAAAATAAGCCCTTAATCGTTTGGCAGTAATCACTAATGCAAATGCTAGCATTTCCAATCGGGAGTATTTGGCCTCCACCCCTCGAAAGGCTCTGCTTACATAATAAACCGAGCGTTGAACTCCTTCTACTCGAGTCAATACGGAGGACACCGCATTGGGCAATACAGCCAAGTAGACTGTCAGGTCTTCCCTTGGCGTGGTATGGCTGAGCAAAGGTGGGTGAGCCAAGTATTCCTTCAACTCGCTGAAGGCCCTTCCACAATCTTCATCCCATTCTTGTGCTTTCCATAGGACCTTGAAGAAAGGGCATCACCTGTTGGGGGACTTCGCGGTGAAGCGGCCTAGGGTGGCTACCCTCCCTGTCAGTTTCTGAACCTTGTTGATAGTTCGGGGTGGAGGCATATCTTCACCTTAATTTTTCCAGGATTAGCTTCAATTCCTTGCTTGGAGACCATGAAACCCAAGGACTTTCTTGATTCGACTCCAAAAGCACACTTTTACGGGTTGAGCTTCATCTTATACTTTCTCAGTACTTCAAAGGCTTCCCGGAGATCATCAAGATGTTGTTCGGATTTCTTGCTCTTAACCAGAAGATCATCTACATAGACTTCCATGTTTCTTCCGATCTGGTTTTTGAACATTTGGTTGACTAGACGCTGGTATGTTGCTCCTACATTCTTGAGATCGAACGGCATTGCTCTATAGCAATAAAGTCCTCGATCGGTGATGAATGCCATTTTTTCCTCATCATCGGAGCTCATCCTGATCTGATTGTAGCCAAAGTATGCATCCATGAAGTTGAGCAAGGTGTGCCCTGCCGTCGAGTCCACTATCAAGTCTATCCTGGGAAGGGGAAAACTATCATTAGGACAGGCTTTGTTCAAGTCAGTGAAGTTGACACACTTTCTCCATTTCCCGCTCGTCTTATTGACTAGCATAACATTGGAGAGCCATTCGAGATAGTGAACTTCCCGAATGAACCCCGCAGTTAGAAGGCGAACACTTCTTCAGCAATGACTGCATATTTCTCCACAATGAAACTACGACGCTTTTGCTTAACTCTTTTTGCCTTAGGATTTACACCGAGGCTGTGCGATCCATCGATACCTGGTATTTCCTCATGGCACCAGGTGAAGACATCACTATGTTTGACAAAGAGTCGCTTCATAGACTGGCTCAACTCGGTGGACATTTTGGATCCCATTCACACAGTCCACTTTGGTTTTTCTGGATCCATTGGTATCAAAAGTAGCTGCTCGTTAGGTTCCACTTGCCTTGGTGTCTCTTCGTCCCTTACTTCTCCGTCTAGTTCTGTTACAGCTGGAGGTGGAGGTACAGCCGCCTCGTTAAGTTCCACCTGCCTTAGTGCCTCTTCGTCCCCTACCTCTTGGTCTGGTTCCGTTACAGCTGGAGGTGGTTGCGTGGCTGCTTCCCTGTGGCCTTGCTCAAGAGTTTGTATAACTATTGCTTTTGACTTCATCTCCCATGTGTAGTAGTCTCTTGCAGTCTGCTGCTCGCCACACTCCAGATGAGGTCGGGAATTTTACCTTCAGATGATACGTGGAAGTCACAGCCTTCATTTGATCCAGGGCGTCCAAGGATCACATTGTATGAAGAAGGGTCCTTCACCACCAAGAAGTCTATCATGAGAGATGTTGTTTTGGAGTCGTTCCCACCAATACAGACAGAGCGATTGCTCTGACTGGTTAGATGGTGTCCCCTGTGAAGCCTTTGAGGGGCGTTGGTGCTGGTTGCAACTTATCGGGAGTGATTCCCATTTTAATGAATGCTTTCCAGAAGAGGATGTCGGCGGAATTGCCATGGTCAATCAATACTCTTTTGGTCTAATAGTTGGCAATTTGCACTGTTACTACCAGTGCATCGTCCCAAGGGCGAGACAAACTTTCACCATCTTCTTCGTTGAACATTACAAGATATTCTCTGGATAGATCTCTGGTTTTATAGGATGGTCGTTGGGCGAAGAATACTTCTTCGTACCTGGCCTTTTTTCATGGGCCTTTCGTGCCGATGAAGTTGTTCCCCCAACATATCCTCTAGCTATGGTGCTGATTTCGCCTATGGGAGGTTCTTCTCTTCTCGGGTTTCCTCGACATGGGTTGTCTTCACAGGAGTTCATGGTTCTTCTTCTGTCTGGGCTTCTATTATTCCTCCAAGCAAGGTTCTGGTCCTTACAGGTCGGGTTGTAACTCCTGCGACTTTGGCCCTGACTCCTTCGAATGGCTTCTGCCCTGATTTCTTTGAATGGGGCTTCGGTCCTGGTTTCTCCAAGTGTAGGGACAGTAGTCTCATTGCGACTCATCCATCTCGTCTTTATGCTATCAGCACAAATTTCTGGGCCATCAAATCTTCTCTACTTTGTATAGCAATCTTGCGTGTTATGTCCACTGCTCCTATGGAAGGAACAATATTTGGGGCGTGACACACTTTGTCTTTGCTCTTCTACCGAAAGAGTGACTTGGTTTCATAAGTCCTCTTCTTGTAGACCCCTTGGTTCGACCCTTGATGCCGGTTTGCCTTTTTCTTGTCCGCCCTCTCCAAGTCACTCTTTCTGGGTGTTGTTAACGCTTGGAGTGTATCCTCTCTGTTTATGTAACAATCTGCTCGATCCATAAATTCCCTCAGGGTTGACGGGGTCTTTCGAGCGATCTCTGTCATAAAGGGGTTACGAGGCCAAATCCCTCCTAATAGTGCAGCCAAAGTGATTTTTTCGTTTTGGTAGTCCGTCGTCATCCTTTCTTTGTTAAACAGGGAGAGGTATGACTTAAGGCTCTTGTCATCCTTCTGCTTAACAGTCAACAGATAGGCTACTGGCTTTCTCCTCGTTCGGCTGGCCATGAACTGAGTCAAGAACAAACGTGCTAGTTCATTGAAATTATCCACGGTTCCCGGTCGCAGGCAACCGAACCACACTCGGGTTGCCCCCTTTAGAGTGAGGGGGAAAGCCCTACATGCTATCTCACTGGGGAAGCCGTGGAGAGTCATGTGGGCTTTGAAGGTCTCCAAGTGTTATAACGGGTCCTTTGACCCATCGTACGCCTCCACCTGAGGAACTTTAAACTTTGGAGGTATAGGTACCGCCAAAATCCCAGTACTGTATTGTAGTTCAGCGTTGGTGAGTAGCTGGTCCACCGTAGAGGGCTGACCTATCTGCTTTGCTACTTCTATCTGAATTTGCAAATTGACTCTGCGTCGTTCTTCATCTACGATGGTTGCATTAGGCTGAGGATGGTCCCCAAAGTGGTGACTCTGTTGGTCTGGCTCAGGTTCTTTGTCATTCCTTCGTAAGGCAATGTTTTCTTGTTGGAGGCTCTCCATGTCTTCCATCAGTTTCTATATTACTTCATTTTGCTGATTGAACGTTGCTTCCATTGCTTCAGACTGCATCATTTCACGCTATGAATGCTGAGAGCGGGTTGTTGCTGGCATACGAAGGACACGCTAGTTATGGGACAACAGAGATCCCACAGATGGCGCCACTGTTGATGTCGTGTTTCGCGGGCCTGGGCAACTTCACGTCTTCGGGATTCGAGTGATCACCTACACAATAACTGGGGGGGAGGGGACCTTGAGGTCCATTGATCCTCCGATGCTTAAGTCAGTAATGGTTATGGAGATGATAAACAATAATGAAGATGAGAGTGTAAGGTGACAGTGATAGATTGACTGATTACCTTGTTCGTTGTTGGTAGTGTCCTATTTATAGTTACAGACCAAGTCCCCACCATAACGAGGTGTTGCATAGTAGGGGATAATATGCTTGTGCTGTTTGTTTACCGAGCTGCTTCTGGGTCGTCACCTTGCCGAGCTATGAAGGGTTCAGGCTTGCTGTTCATTGCTCGGGCCTTGGGACACATCGAATGCGGTGTGCTTTCTGTATTGGGCTACATTGAATGCGACATACTTTCTGCTCTGGGCCATATTAAATGCGGCATGCTTTCTACTATGGGCCGTATTGAATGCGGCATGCTTTCTGCTCTAGGTTGAATTGAATGCGACATGCTTTCTGTCTCGGGTCCCTTCTATCTTACTAACACTCCCGCCTGGTGGTTGTATGCTATGTTCCTTCCTTCACAAGCCTCGCCTATGTCTTCTGTCCCTTCGACTTGACCCGACCCGAATCTCCTGCTCGAGTCTTGATCCATGTATCACTTGTTTGACCCAAACCATGTGATATGGCTAGGCCTTGCCTCTGGCCCAACCCAACCCAGTCCATATATCTGGTTTGTGACCTTGGGCCATTCTTTGGCACAATATAAGGGATTTTCTCCCTTCACAACTACTACCAAACTCCTATTATGATTTTCTAAAACGGCTAAAACCGAGGGATTTTTACTAGCGCAAGAGGTGCACAAATCTACACGATACAACTACTCAACCATCAACTTTGGTTTGAATCTTGTTTTGACCGATGCAAGTGCTCCTCACATGGCACTAAAAGCCTCCACTACTCGACGCAAGTGCCTTTTTAGGAGCTCCCATGCTCTTCCCTCCACGACGTGGGCTTGGTGGTAGACATCTTTTGCCTTATAGAGTACACTTTTATAGCAATCAAACAAGTGGTGAGATTTTTGGCTTCACACTAGGAAATTTCTTTGGGGTATTTGTTGGGACTCCCCATCCTCACTGTTGATACTACCTTTTAATTTAATTCAATTAATATCTTACTCATACAAAAATATAAAACTTAATGCATCCCATATTCTCTTTCCTGACCTTTGCTCCACAACCCCATAGCACCCTTGCATTCTGTTGATGCATGAGCCATATGTACTATCAGCTTTCATGCAACACACACTAATATAGTTGATGGTCGCCTTGTGATTGTCAAGCTTAGCTTAGTCCCTTCCTAATCTTTGACTACAAATTGCATGCGTCTAATTGCTTTTCTTTAGTTCTATATATAATATGTGCAACAATTAGGATCCTTGCAGAGATTTGATTTATGCCCAAGTTTCCCCTGCTTACTTCTCATCTCCAATAGTTTCAACATTAAATTTCACAATATATCCCTACAATTAGCTCATGATGGAAAGTCATGTTATGGATCTTTTTTTATCCAGATTTAGCTCGTGTATCGAGTTCCAATCCAACAATTTTGAAGCTTTTTAATTATTATCAACTTGCCTAGGACCTTTTTTTTTAAGCAAGTAAGCATATCATAGATGAACTAAAGGATTACAAGATACAAGGTTTGATGGGGTGGGAGCCCCCTAAAATCTTCCCAAAGCCTACAAATACGACACGAGAAAAAAAAAAACAAAGAGGGATCAGGGGCAAAGAATTTAGCTCCCATCCATTTCTTCCAACAGAAAGCCGCTTGAAGCAGTTTTTACATAGTCTGATAAATAGACTATAAAACTAAGGCTAGAAGCTTAGTGGAGAGTTGTGTACTGCATTTTGTTGGTCTGGACTATCTGAAGGAGACTTTTACAACCATTTTAACTTGATCATTGGTTAGAGAAAGTTGAAACATAGGATAGTAGCAAACAGAAACTGTGTCAAATTGCCGACAAAAGATCGTCACTAGTTGTGGCAGGGCGTGCAGCTCAC
This sequence comes from Juglans regia, assembly GCF_001411555.2. Lineage (NCBI taxonomy): Eukaryota > Viridiplantae > Streptophyta > Magnoliopsida > Fagales > Juglandaceae > Juglans > Juglans regia. The sequence continues at coordinate 15,604,574 of NC_049912.1, forward strand.
GCATCAAACTAGGAGTGAAAGTATAGGTTAGATCTAGAAGATCCAATGCCACTGGTCCCAAGGGTCCCAGCTCAGCCCACCCAAGGGTGCCGCACGTGGTGGCATCAAGCTCTCCAAGGCTTGGCGGCACGTGAGGTGTATGCGCTGCACTTTTGAACTATTTTCTTCTACCTTCTGATAGATCGGTGGCTGGAGAATTTGGTGGTGGGGCGCGTGTCGGTCGAAGGAGGCCGGAAGACAGCAGATCGGCACATTTCGGTGCTATGGACGGAAAACTAATGAAAAACAAGGAAAGTAGAACAAGTCCGGTGAAGGGCTGACAGGGGGAGGGTGCATGGAGCCAAAGCCCCAACCCCCTCTAGCCAGTGAACGAAAAGAAATACCTGAGTGGTGGAGGGAGGTTTTTATCAGTCTTTTTTTTTTTCTTTACATGTTTATTTGGCTAGAATGTTGTTTCCGTAGTTTAATTTTACATGTAGATATTATTTTGCTAGGAGCTTCTAATGCAAGATTTGTCCATGGAAAGTATTAAAATAATTTGATAATAAAAAATGGGTTGAGGCTTTATGCTTGTATATGCTTTGTGTTAGAGCACATGAATAATGTGCATGCATCGTAGAAAAATAATTTGTGCGTTAATACCTCAAATGAAATCTATGCAGTTGTTCTATAAATTTTTACAACTTCTGCTACACGGATCTCATTTTGTTCTCCTTAGGCCTGGTTTGGATAACAAGTTGAGATGAAAGTAGAAAGTTGAATAAAATATTGTTAGAATATTATTTTTATTTTAAAATTTGAAAAGTTCACTTATTTATTGTATTTTATTTGAAAGTTTAGAAAAAATTATAATGATCAGATTAGATGAGATGAGATGAGATGAGTTGATATGATATGATTTCACTATCCAAACCAGATAGTGGTCGAGTGCACCATGTAGCATAACATAGAGAGAATTCAAGTCCTCTTGTTTTTTTGGTTTACCTCAAATCGAGCCTCTCAAGTCCACTACAAATCCTAGTCTTGCCTTTAAGCATCATGAAGAAGCCTTAATGGCCAAATCAATTTCCAAACATAACGCTAGTTATAATGCCAACCATGATGGCCTTTGTAATATAGTGGTCATGTCTCCAGGTTCACATCTTTCAATGTGTCGTCAATTTTGTGCATACAAAGAAATAGGTTGTACTGCCAACATGCACACATGCCAAAAAACCATGTCGGAGCATGCACCAGACTCATTCAATCGCATTTGATCAAGCATTGTTATTCTTCTTGAGTTCAAAAACCTAATTACTATGTTTCACTATCTCTAAATCATTGTGATATATTCACAAACTTTTCCACTACAACTCTCACTTAGTAGTGCTAAAGTTAGTTGTCAATAAATAAAACCAATTATGCATTATTGAATCTTTCATTTGCCCTCATGTCACTCAACTTAGGTCCATTTTTTTTTTTTTAAATATCGTTTTAGACCATATTAGTCATAGCCATAAACATCATTCTAGAGAAGCAATCATTGTAACCTCCGTCTTATGACAAAGTCAAAGGTAGATAAGGACATTAAAAATAGATAAGTGACTTACACAGTGAGGAAGTAAAGAAACATTCACTCACTTGCACGTTTGGTACTAATTAGTGCAAGTAGCAGGAGATAATGTTACGGTAGATTTCTCTTTCTCAAAGAACTTAGCTATCTCCATATCAAACATTGTATAGATATTAGACATTGCCATTGCATCTAACCCAAGTCTCTCCCGTTGCTATCCTCCAGGGAGCTAAAGAGGGTCTCAAGTACTTGTTACAATTGAATAGGTTGCTATGAATTCGGTGTAATATGTTCTTAAAAAAAAAGATATTCAAGTGTTGATATGAATTATATCTAAAAGTTTTGATTGGCATTGATCATTGGAAAGTGAAGTACCTTACTTTTTCAATTGTGGTAGCATGCATGCATTATACAACTACTCGATCTCTCCAAAATACTAAGAGAAGCCATTATAGATGACAGATGTTGAGATTCAATATATTGAAATGTAAAAGATTTATAGAAAATGTTACGAAAATGTGGTGAAATATTAGAAGAAATTTAACTTTCTAGCTAGCAAGAAATATTTGAAAAACATTACAAGCTGCTGGCCTCAACTAGGATACATGTGAGGAAGTGAAAGGCTCATGGGGCATCAAAACATATTTTGGTGAAAGCCATATCAGGGATGCCATCAATAATTGATCCCAACTTTTTCAAACATTAATGTGTAGATCGAACACTATCGATACAAAGTGTCGATGGGATTTCTCAGTCGTGTGAGTAGCACCATCCTTTAAAAATTAAATTTGATAGAAGTTTTAGAAGTTGTGTACAATACAACTCTTGAAAAGGCATATTTTAGGTGCTCTTTTCGGGGTTGTGTAACACCCCCTGGGGTAGAAGGATGAATAGACCATGGGATACAAAAGGAAACTATGGCTCACATGGAAAGTGAAGGGGGTACTGAGGGCCAACAAAGTTTTGGGTTTTCTATGGGCAATCCAGTCCATGAAACACAGGCCCATCAACTTCCCAAACTCAGGCAAGGGAGACAGACACGCAGTACATGGAAAAAAGGAGCTAGAGCACAAGGTATTAGTTCGGTTTCCCAACTTGAAAGTTCAAGTAAGAAATTGCTATAGAGGAAGATAATTGTTTCACCTTGAAATAATCTGGTACTAAAAAGGTGTAGAACCCTCTTAGAGTATCATGTGGCTGTTAGTGGTGATAACATAGAGGAGATTGAAAGGGAGAATAATAAAATTTTGGGATCGACAGAGGTTGTTTACCAACTCTGTCGGAATCAATGATTTTCTTAAGCTAGAATTCCCGTGGGCTTGGGAACCCATAGGGAAGCCCACAGGAATTCGTGTCCTTTGTAACTTAGTTAGAAAGGAAGCTTCCGAGGTCATATTCCTGCAAGAAACAAGACTTCATGCTAAAGTTATGGAGAAGTTGAAGTTTAGGATGGGTTTTGAAAATTGTTTGGCAGTGAGTAGTGAGGGAAGAAGTGGTGGCATTGCTCTTTTTTGGATGAAGAACATTCAGGTTGATATACTGAATTTTTTTAAGTCTCATATACATGCTTAAGTTAAAGAGGAAGATGGAGAAGTGGAACCTTGGTTTCTTATTGGTCTGTATGATCAGCTTGATGCCAATAGGCGACATGAATCATGGGCTCTTATTAGATCTCTTAAAGTGCCAAGTGATAAAGGTTGGTTACTAATGGTGGACTTTAATGAAATTCTGAGTAATAATGAAAAATGTGGAGGCAGGGACATATTAGATAGACAAATGCAGGCTTTTAGAGATGTTGTGGAGGAGTGTGAACTGAATGATTTGGGATTTAGTGGTAATCCTTTCACTTGGTGTAATAAGAGAGAGCCAGATCAATGTATTAGTGAGAGATTGGACATATTTTCTACAAATTCGAAATGACATTCTCTATCCTATGGCAGGTGTACTTCATGGAGTAGTTGTTCATTCTGATCATGTGCCTATTATATTGAAGATAGAAGATGATATGAAACAGAAGACAAGGAGAAGACTGATTAGATTTGAGGCAATGTGGGTGGATCCAACAGATTGTAAAAAAGTAATTGAAAAGGCTTGGAAGGGTGCTACGAGTACCAAAGAGATGAGCACTGTGATGAGGGAAATTCAGAGATTTGGAGAGAAGCTAGAAGTGTGGAATAAGAGTAGTTTTGGTCATATGCAGAAGAATTTAAATAAGGCTAAGTTGCAGGTCCAATTACTCCATAATTCAGATCCATTGTGTCACAATAGGAAGGATCTTCAAGAAGCTAGAGCAAAGGTGCATAAGTGGTTATAAAGAGGGAAAATTATGTGGAGGCAAAGATCAAAGGCATTATGTTTGGCAGAAGGGGACAAAAATACCAAGTTCTTTCACAACAAAGCTACACAAAGAAAGAAAAAGAACTTGATTAAAGGTGCTAGAGATTTAGAAGGGAGGTGGCAAGTGGAGGAAGGGAGGGATGCTGCAATTCTTGATTATTTCAAAACTCTCTTCAAGGCTTCTGATGAGACTGGTAATATGGAGTTCTTAGGAGGGCTTACTAGAAGACTTACTACAGTTATGCAAAAAAGACTTGATCTGGTGTTGACAGCAAAAGAGGTTGAAGTGGCTCTAAAAAGATGAATCCTACAAAGGCTCCAAGGCCTGATGGTATGACCCCTTTATTCTATAAAAAATACTGGTCTATAGTAGGAAAAGATGTTTCAGATGCAGTTTTACAAGCTCTTAACAGTGGTCGGTTTCCTTCTAAATTAAATCACACTTATATTACTTTGATTCCCAAAAAGAAGAAGCTTGAATTTGTTTATGATTATAGGCCAATAAGCCTTTGTAATGTTATTTACAAGTTTATTTCCAAGATACTTGCAAACAGACTCAAATGCATCTTCCCAGGCTTGATTTCCCCTTCACAAAGTGCTTTTGTGCCTGGAAGAATGATCACTGATAATGTTTTGGGGTTGCCTATGAGTTGGTCCATTTTTTGAGGAGAAAAGGACATGGGAAGAAAGGCTTCATGTCATTGAAGCTAAACATGAGTAAGGCATAGACATAATAGAGTGGGGCTTTCTTGAGACAGTGATGATTAAGATGGGGTTTGGAGAGAAATGGTTGAGGTTGGTGATGTAGTATGTAAAGTCTGTGTCCTTTTCAATATTGGTGAATGGTGAGCCTAAGGGACCGTTATATCCAACTTGAGGGTTGAGACAAGGGGATCCTATCTCCCCATACCTCTTTCTCTTATGCACTAGGGGTTTGATCTCACTCCTTAATCAAGTTGAGAGACAACCAGATTGATGGGATTCATATTTGTAAGGGAGCACCAAAGCTAAACCACTTATTATTTGCAGATGATAGTGTGCTATTTTGTAGAGCCAATTTGCATGACCAACTTGAATATTCTTCATCAACTGGAGATTTATGAAAAAGCCTCTGGACAGAAAGTTAATCAAGATAAGACCATGGTGTTTAGCAAGAATGTTCCTACCAGTCAACAAGCATAGATAATGCAATTTTAGGGAGTCCAACACTCTAGCAATATGACAAATACTTGAGACTTCCACCTATTGGTAGAGGGAAATACCAAGCATTTTCTAAACTGAAGAACAAAGTGTGGAATAAACTCCAAGGTTGGAAGGAGAAGGTGTTATCTCAATGGGGTAAGGAAACTCTTATTAAGGTAGTGGCACTTTCTATCCCAACTTAGACAATGAGCTACTTTAAAATTCCTGCTTCATTATGTTCTGAATTGTAAAGCATGATGGCTAAGTTTTGGTGAGGACGAAAGAAGGAAGAGAATAAGATAAGGTGGGTAAGTTGGAAAAATATGTGTGAATCTAAATCAAATGGAGGAATGGGTTTTAAAAACTTACAGATTTTCAACTTGGCTCTCTTAGCAAAGCAGGGATGGAGGATTTTAAAATATGAGACTACACTATTACACAAAATGTTTAAGGGTGGGTATTTTCCAAATGCAAGCTTCAATGATTCTACATTAGGTGTAGCACCTTCTTATGCTTGGAGAGGCATATGGGAGGCCAAGAATAGTCTGTTGCAAGGGTGCAAATGGAGAGTGGGGGATGGGAAATCAAGCAATATCTAGTTAGGTTTTTGGCTGCCAAATCATAGATTGATGCCAGCTCCAGCTATTGTAACTACAACACATATGAATTCAACAGTGGCAACTTTGATTGATGAAAATACAAACTGGTGGGATATTGAGAAAGTTAGAAGAATCTTACCACCTAGAGAGGCAACTGAGGTGCTCAATATGATGATGACTCCAGATAGTAGACCAAATAGTCTTGTATGGGAGCATGAAAAGAGTGGGGCTTTTAGTGTGAAGAGTGCATATCGGTTTTTTCAATCCCTCGGCCATGTTAGGCAGACTGGTGAGGCGAAGAGCAGATAAAGGTATGGAAGGAAATAGGGAAAATGAATCTACCAAATAGAGTGAAAGTGTTTGCTTGGAGGGTGTGCAAAAATGGACTCCTAACACTTCAAAATTTAAGGAACAGAAAGGTACTCGAGGAGACAAAGTGTCAATGGTGTAATGAGGAGGAGGAGGATATAAGCCATGCACTTGTTTATTGTCCCTTTATCAAGGATTACTGGTATAACCATTTTAGTTTCTTAAAAGAAACTGATGTCAGGATGGACTTTGTTCAAATTGCATTAACTGTGCTGAGTAGAGGAAATATTAGGGAGATAGAGAAGTTGTTTCTGATGGCTTGGGATATGTGGTATAGGAGAAACCAAAAACTTTATGAAGATAATGTTCTTTCACCTGAGCAGGTTGTTGATCATGCATTATCATTACATCAGGAGCATAAAACAAATGCAGAAGAACAGAAAAAAGGGATGAAAGCTTGTTGTTGTTGGTTGCCACCACCTACAGGGGTTCTGAAATTGAATATAGATGAAGCACTTTTCCATGATCAATACAGATTAGGTGTGGGGATGGTTTTAAGAGATGAACATGAGAAGGTTATTTTCTCTGCTAGCAAACCAGGACATGAAGTGTAGGATCCTATGAAAATTGAACTTATTGCTATTCTGCGAGGTTTACAGATGTGCATTCCCTTGGGTATAGCTGAGCTGCAAGTAGAGAGTGACTTCTTGTGGTGCAAGAATTGCCTAGAGATGGCACCTCAATGTCCCTATGGGGAAATTTGGCTTATGAGATCAAGAACATGATGCAAATGCTTCCTAAGTGTATTGTCCAACACAGACGGTGTATGGCAAATGAAGCTGCCCATAATTTGGCAAAATTTGTGTGGAATCTAGAGGATTTGATAATTTGGTGGGATTCTTTTCCTGATTGTATTTAAAAAATTATTTGGTCTGATTCTATGATGTAATTTTTTTGATGATGAATAAAACAGTTTCCTTGTTATAAAAAAAGAAAAAGCAATATGAGGCCATATCATGAAATACAACCCTGCATGTCAATTTATGAACAGTGGAGAACAAATTAGCATTAAACACATTTTTTCCAACTTAATTTACCCAAATAACTCAGACTTGTAGGCATATACCACTAAAGCACATACACAAAAAATTTGAACAAAAAAGAAAAATAAAGGAAAATCATACAAAGACACCCACATAAAATTCAACTTTAAATCCATGCCAGCTTCAATCCTAAGAGGTTAAGACCCAAACAAGGAAGAACAAAACATCAATTAGAATTGAAAGCAAACCAAAATTAGGCAACTAGAAACATTGTGGAGCAAAATAACAGCATACCACCAAGCCAATGAGGAAGACGGAAGGGAGGCATCTTGCAATGATAGGTACCTCAAAATCAGAGCTTGAAATGAGGCTAAAAATATAGGGAATTGAAGACCTTGCCTCTACTGCTTTTCCCACAATACCACGAGGAAGTTTGAATAGAAAATTTGATGGAAAATCTTAATGATAGTTGTTAAGAAAGTAGTGACAATATTCTTAAATTTTAATGATCCAACAAAGAAGAGAAACTGATGTATTCCCTTTTTTCTTAACTCTATTGCATTAAGCACTCAAGCATAAATCCAACAGAGTAATTACAGTAGACTGCACACATCGTACTCGATAGCTGAGATGCTTTTGAAACATCAATCAACCAACTCGATAGATGAGATGCTTTTGCAGCACAAACTATTATGAATCTCAGCACCACCACCCTTGGGTCCATCCTCACCATGCACTAGCAACCGAATACATCTTCACAACAAGTGGATTAAACAAATCCACCCAACTTAGAAACCATCTCTAATAAAAACCTACCCAAACAATACTCTTTTATTCCCTCTCAAGAAGTTATGCACATTTATCATTATCTCTCAAATATCCTTTTAGTTAATGCAAACATGAGCAACAAATCATCAAACAAGTAAAAAGAAGCAACTATAACAGATATCATACTCCAAGAAGCACAAGTACACAAAGGAGGAGCGGATATCACGGCAAACAACCGAATTGATTATAAGAAACAAAGTGAGAAGATATAAAGCGGGTGAGATGACCTAGCCAATAGAAATCTTTGGCTCGTCTCGCATGATCCCATCCAAGGATGCAACGCCATACAACGACCGCAGAGTGGTTAACGGTAGATGCCGATACAATGAGATTTGTATGGGCACTTCATGGTTGTATATAGAATTACTCAAAAAAAAAAAAAGAGAGAGAGAGAGAGCTGAATTTTGAGGGGATCTTCTTGTGAAGGAGAAATAGGGGAAGATAGTGTTGACTGTTGGAGAGATGTGTAGAGTGTTGAGCTTCAAAATTTAGTCTAGCCAGCAAGTTTCTACTGCATTTGTGACCAAACACGAGAAAGGAACAATTCAGATTACATCAAAGGAACAATTCAGATTACAAGTCACAATTATCCTTCCAAAATCAAGTCACAATTCCACAAAACATCAAGTGACAATTCAGATTACAAGTGTGAAGTTTCCCTTCCAAAATCAAGTCACAATTCAGATTAACCTTTCAAAAATACAATCATCTTTCAAAAATCCTTCCATTTCAATCATATATATACAATCATATATATATATATAATTGTATGTATCCTACTAGTAAAAGTTACACTAATGATCATACTGTGAGGAAGCTCAATACATGACATTAAAGACAAAGGGAAGTTTGCCGTTGAAATTTTAACTTGATGTGAAAGGATGGCTTATTCTGGACAGGCATCCACAACAAAAGGCATTGAAATTTAGATTAATACTCAACAACAAGTTGCTATCATCACACAAAATGTTGTCATCACACAAAATAAATAGCAAGCATCTAAATATACCCAACATTCAGAATAATCTAACTCAAGTTGCTGCCGTCTAACAAAATAACAAGCATCTAAACATACTCAATATCAAGTTACAATTCAGAAACCAATCAGCCCACAAAAAGTTAACCTTTCCAAAATACAATCATCCATTTAAAAAAAAAAAAAATCAGATCTCAATAGTGGCTACCCAAGGAAAGATGTTTAGTAATGTTGCAAAACCCATAATGAAATTAATTGAAAATGCCCGTGAAGAAACAAAGTTGAATGTAATGCTATCGACTGAATACAAAGCTCTAAGAAAATGAAATTAATTGAAAATGCCTGTGAACAAACAACGGAATGATTGAAAAAAAGGATTGAAAAAACAACATTTTGTTTCAAACAACTCAAACAATAGAAGGACTGAAATACATACATGGAGTGCAAAACTTCTTCACAGGCAAAAATACATACATAAGCATACAAATCTCTTATCAAAATTTCTCATACATGCATATAGGATTAATATATAAAGATGGGGAGAGAGTGAACTCATGGAGATAGATCACATTCGGAATGGAGAAACTCATAAATTTGAAGAAGATATGGGAGCTGTAACAGCTTGCCTGGAGGTGATGGAGGTCCGTACTCGTAGAAGAGCGAAGAAGAGAAGAAGAGAAGAAAAGAAGGGACCCCATACTCATAGGAACTTGAACTTCAGTGGAGGTTTAATTTCAAATGGACAAAGATGAAGTGCTTCCCATTCATGACAAAGGGAATGGATAGCCTGGCGAGAAAAGAAAAAGAAAAGAGAGGAAACGGAGGGAAGAAAGGGATTAAGGATTTCTGGAAATCGAGAAGAAAGGGAGATGAAGTGAAAATGGATTGGGGATTTCGAGGGGAGATGAATAAAGACAGAGGAAGTGAGGGATTTGGGGATTTTTGGGTGGAGAGGAAGAAAGGCAGTGAAAGGGATTTCGAGATTTCGGGGGAAGAGGAAGAAAACAGAGGAAAAGAAAGGGAAGAAGTAACGACATCACGGGCGAAATGAAATTATTTTCCAAATAAAATAATGCATTAGCCATAAACATGAAGTCTTCAAATTTGAAGATGAAGGGAAATGTATTGTAGCAAAAAGCTTGACATTTGAGCATATGGTGAATCCAATGCCAGGATTTTAAAGCTAAAATCATCAAATTTTAAAAATTGGATTCATTTGATGAGTCCAATGCCAGCACTCTTACATGTCTTCTTGAAGATTGGCATAGTGTGCATTATAAAATTCTTTCTTAATTTATTAATACTTTACTCTCGTCCATTCAAAGTTTGCTTCTAAAACTTGGCAACACTAAAGCTATACGAGATTTTCTTGCTAAATGCTATAGTTGTACTCATGATGCTTTTCTATCGTTTTAACTTGAGACCAATCTTTATCAAATGTATCAGGAATCAGGATAGTCTGCTGCCAATATTCATACTCAAGTAAACAATATTTGAGAACATCTGTCTACTACTGATCCTTAATTGAAGTGCTATGAGGATATTGAATTATTTGCAACATATCGTGGTCACTGCAAGTTTACTGATCCCCAACTGAAGTGTTATTAGGATATTGAATTGTTTGCGACATATCATAGTCATCGCAAGTTTATGCATTTTATGATGGCTCCTCTTAAGGATTTTGAGCCCACTTGAGAATCTGTCCTGCATCGCACACTGCTTGCCTCTCTAGAAGTTGCTATTGCTTAACTCATTTTTAAGGAAAGTCGACGCTCCAATATAAAGTTGCTAAATTTTGATTCTATTGTTGCTACTACCTCGTCACCTACTTTCAAACCTACTTTTGGGAGTTCGTCTATACATCCACTTTGCAATCTTCTCCTAATACTTTCTTTTACCAACTTCTTTTGTTGTTTTCGTATTATGTGCTATAAATAAGTTCTACTGGGTCCTTTGTAAGACTTTTACAATAATATTTTTCATAGCTCCATCTTAATATGTTATAATAGATCATGGAGATCGACTGTTCATGCACTTTTACCATGTCTTGACTAGCCAAACATTTATTTGTACCCTCACTTTATATTAATCCTGCTTCTAATAGTATTGACTGCCCATACTGGTTCACATCCACGAAATATTCAAATAGCATACAATATATATTAGTCAAATTGTAGTGTCAAATGTAATGATATCCTTAAAGTCCTCATATGTTGCCCTACAATGTGCATTCATGATCCAAATCCCATATCATAATAGAAATCATTATTCATTTGACATATTCTATCAAAATATTCCCAAGATGAAGTTGTAAAATCAGTTTTTGATAAATGAAACTTTCTATATCCTTCCATACCACTTGTACAATAAAAGAATTAAAATCTTTGTTCATACATATATCGACTCTATTTTTTACTGCAATCTTTCTTTCCACGAAAGGATCCAAGATTCGATTACATCTGAAGAATCTTAATTTGGTTGGACTTTAGTGTCAAAACTAAAGTCAAGAACCACATGTCATTGACTACCTTTGCATTGATCTTGGTGATCTGATTCAATCTTTGTTGCCAATTGCGGTTTAGAAGATTTACTTGGGCATGCTCTTGTCCTGCCATAACGAGCACATGCAAGCTAGTGTGAGGTAGTGTATACTCCCATATTACTCTTTCTTCAATCTTTGATGTATCATCCAAAAACGTTTTTGCTTAGCATACAACTTGAAATAATTTGTAAGTTGTTTATCAGATCTAAAAGTGATTATGCACTTGGACTCTTCTATCTCTTATTTATATTAGACATCATCATCTGCTGCCTTGTCACCCATTTCTACATCATGTGTCTTTATCTTCTAACTTTAAATCGTATTCATCATCTTATCATATAAACAAGATGATATAATACATATATATATATATTATATAATACATGTATTTGCAAAACTTCTCCATACAGAAGAGAAAAGAGTAGAAGCAACAACATCTAAGCCAAAATATGGAGGTGGCATACCTTCAACATATGAATATATATAATCAAGAAAGAAGATATAAGTTACTAATTAATGTTACTTCTTTGTAAGTTACTAAATCAAAAATTTATAAAAATTTGATTAAATTACATAAATGCCCTGAGGCCATCTCTAGACTTCCAGCCCCTAATTTTCAATTCAATTTTTTCAAACCTTTGCCTCTCTCCACTCGATCTCTGTCCACTCCTCAATCTGTGTCCTCCACCACCATCGGCCTCTTCTCTCTTTCTAATATGATCCCTGGCTCTAGCTTATACAAAGCCCTCATAGCAAAACTTTCACTATGCCTTCAAGACTATCAGATGCCTTTAGAGCCCATCCTGTGCACTTGTGTCACAAACACCCTGACTTCACCTCACTCCAAGAGTTTTACCTGACTCGTACACATGGGGACAACTCGACGTCAAGTCTTCTCCTTCAGGCGATGACTCATTTAGCTCACAGTCTGTGCCAATTGTCGATCTTTATGACTCAAATGCTCTCACACTAGTAGGCTATGCATGTAAAACCTGGGATGTGTTCCAAGTTACAAATCATAACATCTCTCAAAACCTTCTTGATAACATTGGGAGCATTGCTAGAAGTCTATTTACTCTACTTGTCCAAAAAAAGCTCAATGCTACTCGTTGTCAATATGGTGTCTCCGGCTATGGCCTAGCTCAAATCTCTTATTTACTGTCATCGGTTGGCCACTTGAACAATTCATTTCAGATAGTAGAGGGAAATGGTTTCAGAGGAGGAGGAAGGGGATGGGGGAAATAGGGAGGGAACTGAGTAAATAAAAAAGGATAAATTTAGCAGTGCGCATGCAATCTCCCAAACTGGGATTGCCAATAAAAATTTCTTAAATCCAAAGCAAATAGATAGTGACCAACTTTAGACAATGATAGTCAATTAATAAGTTCAAGAATATTATTATTAATAGTACTGTTCAATCGGGCTACGTTTTTTTCCAGCACGGTTTGGAATCCAGTTATTGGTTACGGTTTCTGGCCCAGGTTCTCATCTCCCAAACCGGCCTTGCCCGGGTCAGGTACAAGGTTTTACTTTTTATAAAACAAAATTAAATCAATATAAAAACGACATCATTTTATGCATAAGCTCGGCCCTAACACCGCCCCCAGGCAATCTCTCTCTCTCTCTCTCTGAAATGGTGATAGAGCTGCAAACGAACTAAGTCGAGCCGAATTCAAACAAATGGTCTCGAGCTTGATTAGCATGTATATGAGCTCGAACTCGACTCAAGCTCGAAAAAAATTGAAAACTTATGATCGAACTCGGCTCCTTAACATATATTAAGGTCAAACTTGACTTGAACTCAAATAAAATAAATAAACGAGTTGATACGAACTCGAGTTGCTTGAGCTCGAGTTAAATATTTTGAAATAAGATTATTTCTTTTAATTAATTTTAAATAGACTCTTAATAATAAATATGAAATTGAACCTTTATTCAATCTAACCCCTCGGTCGACAAATCAATGATTCATCACTTGCCACAATATAGTTACAAACAGGTAAATAATCCTAACTTCTATGATATCACAATAAATTACAATTTCAAATGGTAGATAACTAATTATAGCATCAACTAGAAAAACAAACTAAAACAATTGTAGAAAAAAAGTCCACCAACTCTTATTCACTTCAGCCCTATTTTTGATGCACATATGACATAACATTACTTAAACAACATTCTCATTGCAAATAAATAAATGTAAATCAATTATTCATCACTTGCCACAATATAGTTACAAATAGGTAAATAACTCCAACTTCTAAGGTTACAATTTCAATCACTAATTATAGCATCAAGTACTAGGAAAACAAACTAAAAAAATGGTAGAAGAAGAGTCTTCCAACTCTTATTCACTTCAACCCCATTTCTGATGCACATATGACATAGCATTGCTTAAACAACATTCTCATTGCAAGTAAATAAATGTAAATCAATGATTCATCACTTGCCACAATATAGTTACAAATAGGTAAATAATTTCAATTTCTAAGGTATCACAATAAAACTAGAAGTATTTTTACATACAAAATTACAGACTATAAAAACAGTAGAAGAAAATTAAGAACATAAATAAACACAAAAATTCTAAAACACTACTGCTAGCACAACCAACAGCAGCAGAAAATCAACAAAAAAAATAAACAAAATAAATCCAATGACCACAAAAAATCGAGAAGAAAATAATCAACACCCACTAATTTCAAATGTAAAAATAAAGGAAACAAAATCTAAAAGTGTTGCTCAGATCCACACCACAGAGAGAACAAAAAGGGAATCGAAAAGAACCATACTACAACACACCAAGACAAAGACCAAATACAAGGAATCAAGAAATATAGAGAATAAAGCTAAAGAGAAACAAAAAAAACTGATAGAGAAGAGAAAGGAGATCAACAAACACCATACCCACAGGCCACAACGCAATGAGATATACAAAATACAGAGCACCACTAAGATGAAGAAAATATAGAGCGCTAGACCGAGATGCAATTTCCCACCTGTTCTGAGCCTCACTAGTCACTCCCGATATATCTCTGCTATTAGGCAAAAACAACGTAGTGTCTCAGTGCAACACATCCCCTATATCTGAAAGCTTCCCACTACGAGACTGTGCAAGCAACTAGACGAAGGAAAAACTAGTCCTCCAAGAATGAAATAAAAAACTAGACGAAGGAAAAACACTGTATGAACCAAACAATTAGTAAAACAATCGGTCACACGTGGGCAAGTGCAATAAAAGACGGACAAACCAAAACGTTAAAAACACTCAACTCGAACACATATGGGCACAAAGGTAATGAAAAGAAATGGAAAAACGTTGAACACAAAGGGGCATAAACTTGTTAAGTTGGAAAAAGTAATTGTAAAGACTGTTAAGTTGGAAAAAGTAATTGTATGGTGGCACATTGGGAAAGTGAGAATTGAAGTAAATAGAGTTAAGTGATGTAATACATTGGGAAGTGAAGTTTTGGAAAAAAAAGTTAAAGACTAATAGCAGGAACTTATGTAAATAATACTCAAGTGATGGTGGGAATTAATGCGAATAGTATTAAAGTGATGTCATACGTATTGGGAAGTGAAGTCTTGGGCAGCACTAACGTTAAACTTACATCAAGAATGTCTAGTACATTAAAGTGATATTAAAAATTACATAATAAAATTATTTCTTTAATATTAAAGTATTCAATTACCATGATATAATATTAAATATAGCCAAATAATCAAAATGAGATTAGATAAGAAAGTGTCATAATTAGGGCTACAAACGAACAGTGTAGCTCGTGAACAACTCGAGCTCGGCTGGTGTATACTCGGTTTGAACTCAGTTCATTTAGTAAATGAGATATTCATAAACACTAATATAAGTTCGAATATTAAACGAGTAAAACTTGTACAAAATCGGTTTGACTCTGTTTAGACTCATGAACAAAACTCGTATAAACTCGACTTGACTCGTTTGAGCTCATTTTGAAGCTCGCAGTATGTTTTATATATGTATGTATTATATATATATATATATTACTTATTAGTTATATTTTATATACTTAATTATATATTATTAATTTATTTATAGTTTACCTTATTTAATATAAATATGTTATGTTCCCAAAATGTGTATTTGATAATTTGTATAATAATATATCGCACAACTATAACTATTGATTTATTATATTATCTATATGTATTAAATAGTTTAGTTTATTACATTTATCTTGTGCATTATTTTTTTAATTTATAACTATAATTTATTTTTATAAAAAAGTTATACCATAAGAATTTTGAATCAAAATTATTTGGTTGAATAGTTAAATGGTTTGAGCTTCTTTTTTTTTTTTTATATATATATATATAAAAATTGAAAGATTTTATTAATTAAAAGATAAGATTAAAAAATTTCAAAATAAAAAATCGAGTCGTCTCTTTATTTTTAGTTGATCTTGAGTCGAATTTGAACAACATTAATGGTTAACGAACCTTGTTCAAACAAGGATATTCAAGTTTTATTCAAGTTTGAGCCGAGTTCAAACTAGCAAACATGTTAATCGAGCTCGAGTACCTTTATTCGAATTCGACTCTGTAATACCCGAGTCCTACTACGTAGATCCTTATGTCATATCATTAATTCTATAAGTTAAATAATTTGAGATAAAGATTTTTATTATTTTTAGTTATTTTATTTTAATATGAGTATGCTTTATTTTAAAATATGATTTATTAAAATAAATCAATGGTATCATTTTTAAGATTTTGAAATATTTTCCCTTAAACCCTTTAGATTGGTAGGTGAAAAGTATCCTTGAGAAAAGATTGGTAGGTGAAAAGTATCCCTTAAGAAATGACTCGATTACTCTCTATCATTAGATTGATAGGTGAAAAGTATCCTTGAGGTGGATAGATCTCCACCATCCATTTGGTTCCTTGTGTTGGAAGAGGAAACAAAGACTAAAATATCATTTTCCCTCCTCCAAGCTTACGTAGGAAGCAACCAAAAAGAAGAAAACAAAAACAAAAACTATCCTAAGGCATTCTACTTCTACCCGTCAGTCTACACCCAAGAAAGAAAAAAAAAATTTCATCTTATTCTCCAAGCTAAAGCCGATCCTCTCTTCTTCTCCTCTCTTTTCATCTTCAAGAAACCAAGCTCTTCTCATCTTCTTCAAGCTTGTGACTCCATAGTAAGGGAAGAAGAAAAATGTTTTCTCTCATCCTCTCTAAGCCATACGAGTATACTCCCTCCATACCCATTTTCGGTTTTTGCTTCAAAACTTGGAACCCAAGCTTGTTTTCATCTTCAAAATGGTGAAGTATTGAAGGTTTCAATACTAAGAGTTTTAATTTATTCCCTAGTATGATTTACATGTGGGGTTTCGAGTTTCACCATTTCTCTTACCTTTGATGTTTCGGTTTTGGGGTTTAAAACAGTGCCATCATCAGTTCTTCATCTACACGAGTTTATCACTATTTGGTCCTCTATCTTGCCTCTTGAAAGAAGCTAAGAACTTAAGATAAAAATCTTAATTTGACTTATTTGTTTTTAATGTTATTTTGAAAGCTCACTAAGTTGTTTTAGCTTGTGTTTTGATGTGTTTAATTTCCTATGTTGAAAATAAATATGTACACCCTGTTTTTTGCCCAAACCGAATGGTATTATGATTGTTTTACTATGTGTTTTCCTATATTTCGAAAATACTATGTTGTTATTAAACTTGGTTTAATCATATGTGATTATTAAAGTGATTTTAAATTATATAAGTTGGTATCATGTGCCTTGTATTGAGGTTTGGTTGGTAATCTATTTTTAGGATGCTAGAGGTTCGGTTTAGAGGTTTTGTTTGGGTTTTGTAATTTTATATCTTGCTTTTAAAGAGGTATTAAGTGGATAAAGCATGAACTTGGGTGTTTAATTTTAATGGGATATGTTATCTAAACTATTTAAAATATTGCTTGTGTGGTTAGATTATAGCATAGTTGGTTTAGGTATAAGAGATTAATTGTGCATAATATATTATGATATGCAAAGCTGTCCAAGTATTCCTAAGTCCATGTCATGTCATGTCATGTCTTGATGTAAAAATAGTCTATTTATATTGTCCCAAGAGTCTAAAATATTGATAAGCTAACATTTTTATAATGAGGGACTATAAGTTGATTTAAAGGGGCATGTTTCCTAAGCTTGTTTAGCCTACTTGAGATGCCTAAATTTATTTTAAAGCCAATTGTTGAGAATTTTTAAATTTTATCTCCTAATGTCAACAACTCAAAGTGAGCTTGAACCAAAGAGACCTTACTTGAAGCCTATAAATTCTTAACTACTTTTCATGTAAGCTTTTAAAATAGCCTTTCCATGGACAACTAGCATGCCTTAATATTTAAATTATTTCTCTTGTAAGTTGGGGT